>NC_048316.1:21577970-21726886 GCF_013100865.1 Trachemys scripta elegans | reverse complement strand
GGGCGGGCCGGGGGTGCTCGGCCGGGAGCCCGGGGGCCGGCAGTGCTGGGCGGGCCGGGGGTGCTCGGGCCCGGGGCCGGCACCCCAGGGCCCGAGCCGACCCAGGCTGGAGCCGCCGGGGGGGCCAGCCTGGGCCGCGCCTCCTCCCCCCACACCCCCCACACCCCACACTCCCCCCACACCCCCTTCAGGCTTCCCGCGAATCAAATGTTCGCGGGAAGCAGGGGAGGGGGCGGAGACTTTGGGGAGGGGGCGGAGGTGGGGAGGGGCCGTGGGCGGGGCTGGGGGCGGGGGCGGGGCCCGTGGAGTGTCCTCCATTTGGAGGCACAAAATATGATAACCCTAACGAAGGGGTCAATAGCGAGTCGGCCCATGAGGAACTGATGCCAGAGCAGGTGTCAGTGCCTCCTTGGTGGCTGGTGGGAGGGTTGCAGGGCACAGCGCTGGAGAGGGGCTCTGTCTGAGTGACACGGTCAGTTTCTGCTTGGTGGAACTTGATGCCTGCAGCTGAAACCAAGAGCACCAGGACCGAGCTGGCAGGGTGAGGAGAGTCGAGGGGGTTACAACACGGCACCAGCTCCTGCTCCACACAGTTGCCTGTCCCTGCCTGTGTCAGGCAGCAGGTTGATGATCCCAACGGCCCCTTCCCACCTCACATTCTAGGTCCCCAGGAGCCTCTGTGGGGAGAAGGGGGCTGGGATGAGCCAAGGGGGAGCCAGAGAGCTGGGAGCCCTCCAGGCTGGGAGTCTTTGCACTGGGACAAAACCGCTGCTTCTCTGGCACTAAGTGCTGGACCAGCCTGGCTGTTGGGGTCTCAGGTGTTTATGCTGAATATCCCGTCCCTCAGGCGCAGGCACTAAAACCATCCACCCAAGAGCCACCTTTGCATGCCAGGCCCACAGCCTTGTGCAGAGGCCACCAGGGTGCCAGAGCCTGCGGGGGCTCAGCCCGCTGCCTTGGCAAACGCCTGGGGGCAGAGGCTGGGAGCTAAGCCAAGCTCCGCAGCACCGAGCCAGTGACATATCGGCCCGGAGCCGGCCTCCTCTGCCACACTCCCAGAGGGGCTTGGCACTTCCGGGGGCTCAACCCAGAGAAGCCCTGTGCTCCTAGAGGTGCCCTTCCCACCCAGGAATGGCGGCCCTTGGGCCAGGCCTTAGTGCTCTGAGCTGGGCTCCCCACACACTAGGGGTTTCCACAGCAGAGCCCGCTCCACTCATGTGAATGGAGGTTTTCCCATGTGCTAGCTGTGCCCCAGAGACATGCTGCATCCGGCTTTACCTCTCTCATCATAGAGGCTAATGTAGGCCGGCTGCCCCACACCAGCTCTGCTGGCTGCAGGCACTGCCCATGCAGCCCTGCCCCTCCAAAAGGGGCTCCCTGCTCAGGGGCAAAAGGCAGGCACCTCTGGGTCTCACCTGGTCTCCACCCTGCCTCCTCCAACGCAGTGCTGCAAAGGCTTCTGGGACCAGGCTCCTGGAGGAAGGTGTGGCCGGTAGCAGAGGGAAGGGGACGGGCTGGGCAGTGGGAGGGTTTAACCTTCCTTGGATCCCAGTGGCCTGGCAGCAGCAGCACAGGAGGACAGGGAGGCTGCAGGCTTGGTGGAGCTCACCTGTGGGGGCTGGGGATGCGGAATTAACATGGGGTGCCTGGAGCAGAGGGGGGCACAGAATGGAGCCCTGCCAGCTGCCTGAATTCCACCAGCATCTTCCCCTGTCTGGACCCCAAGAGGGCTCATTGGTTGGGGGGGAACACCCACACACTACACCTTCCACCCCACACCCCCCCAAAACCCCCTCACACACACCCAGAGGCCCCCCCCCAGCACCTCTACACAAATATACCCAGACACATGCACTTCCTTGCTTGTGTAAAGCACCTGCCAGCCCTCTCCCTCTGTCACTGTGGATCTAGGTACCATACGCGAAAGGAATAAGAAAAAACAGTTCCCTCCCTGCCCCCGCTGGCAGGAACCGCACTGAGGCCAGCTGCTTTCACAGAGGCCCCCGCTGCGGCCCTGCCTGCTCTGAGTTGGCAGCCTGGAGGCTGATGGGGCTGGGTCCGCTCTCATGCTGCCCAGTAGGACCCCGCTCCCCATGCTGGGTTTAAGGCACAGGAGCTGGCAGGAGAGCTCCCCATGTGATGCCTGCCCTGGCTGGGCACCAGGCCTGCGGCCTGCTGCAGTTTGGCAAACCCAGGGCTCGCCCTGGGCACCACCTGCCTGGGAGTGAGCAGACCGGCTCCCCATTGCCAAGGCACCGCCTGCCTGGGAGTGAGCAGACCGGCTCCCCATTGCCAAGGCACCGCCTGCCTGGGAGTGAGCAGACCGGCTCCCCATTGCCAAGGGGACAGGAAAGCTCCAGCAGGCAAGAGCGCAGGGCCTTGGAGCTGCAGCAGTGGCGAATGTGCCAGGACTCCCTGACACCTGCCTGATCCAGCCTCTGAGACAAACCTTCCTCCACTGCAGACTCCAGCCTCCCCACACAGACTGGCTCCATTCGAGAGCTCCCCCCACCCTCCCAGTGGGTACAACAACCCCTGCATCATCCCCACCCCTAGTGCAGCACCCACCTGCTGCTCACCCACATCCTCCGGCCCTGCTCATCTGTTTGCTTTAGCAGGATTCCAGAGCAGCCCCGCTCTCCCCGCATACCCCTCACCCAGGACACGATGCTGGCAAAGCCATTGACCCTGCGCTGGGACCCAAACTCCCCCTCTCGCCCCCCCCACCAATGGAGGAGCTCTGCATTGGGCCTGGAGAGCTGCCTAGCTGTCGCTGGGCTGCCTACATCTCAGCATGGTGCATAAGAGACACAGATGGGGTGTGTGGAGCTGATGGCAGGTCATCATCAGAGATTGTCCTACAGATACATCTGCTCTCGTGGGCCCAGCCCAGGCCCCCACCTCTGCTCCCATTCAATATTTATCACCACTGGGCCCAGGCCCTCAGGGGGCTCAGACCGGAGAAATGGTCCCTGGCCCTTCCAAGGGCTGACAGGCAGATCCCAACAGAAGAGGGAGCCCAAGGAAACAAGGGGGCAGTGCCATGCAGTGTGATGGGCAGGGCTCAGCCCACCAGCAGCCCAGCCATTGTCTAGTGAGTGGTAGGCATCCTGGCAGAGAAGAGTTTTTAGAAGAACAGCAAGGCCCAGTGCATGACCCCGCCCTCCCATTTGCTATGGCATGAACCACGCCCCCTCCCCATTGCAGCACTGGAAAAGGGGTGGGTTATTTTGAGCGTCTGTGCCATGCTTTAGCAGGGGAGCTGCCTTTTTCATTCCAATTGCTTCTGCAGTTTCTGTAGTATCAGGTAAGGGCTGTGCTCCTGCCTCCTGATCACTGGCCATTAACAGCTCTCTCAGTTCTTGATCTGTAGCTTTCTTTCTAAAGCTTATCCCCTTTTCTGAACACAAATCTTCCAGGGCTTTTTTGTCAAGGCCTCATATGCTCTTTGCTCATCCATTGCAACTGCTCTTTAACCAACCAAACTCTCAATCCCAACATTCCCCTTTGGACAACGTGGGGTTCTGACCCAAAGCCTAATTGACCTGGTTCTGTGGATCCTGCCAACTACGCCACTGTGACAGTGCTGCCCGTGGGAGCCACTGAGGTCACTCAATCAGGGTGAACTGCAAACAAAACGGGGCAGAGAAACCCCAGAAGCTGGTGGTTATTCCAATACTTAGATTTACCAACCAGCCCAAAACAGCTTCTATAGTACCTCACAGGTTACTCAGACGTCCAAACAACACAGTTCCTTTAAAGTACCCAGCCTCAGGCCTCCATCCAGACACACATGTCAGATATGATGATGAAAATCTTATCTCATCATATAAAAGAAAAGGTTCTTCCAACCCCAAAGGATCAGCCACACTCCCAGGCCCAATTATAACTTAGATCTTACCCAAAATACACACTTATAGCCAATTCTTGTTAACTAAACTAAAATTTATTAAAAAAGAAAAGAGAGAGAGTGTTGGTTAAAAGATCAATATACAGACAGACTTGAATTCAATTCTGGAGGTTCGGATACATAGCAGAGATGAGCTTATAGTTGCCAAAAGTCCTTTTAGAAATAGTCCAGAGGTTATAGTCCAATGTCCATATTTGGGATGGCTCTAGTCAATGACTGGGAATCTCAATCCTTATGGCTTATGGGTTTCCCCCTCTTGAAACCCAAAGCAGATCTGAGATGAAGAAAGATCATGTCCCAGGGTTCTTATACATTTCCAGCAGCCTTTTGGCCTGAGAAAACTCTTAACTCTCCTTCTCCCAACCATCCTGGCAATTAGCACAGGGTAATTTATTCATTAAACAGTTCAGATACAGGTTACCACAACCTTCAAAGAGACATATAGAAAATAATACTATTTCACTTAAGTATCTTCCTAAATGTTAATACTCCTTTTTTGCTCTTTGAATCAAAGCTATAGCAATAGACAAGACTTGTTTGCTTACATCACAAGACCCGAGCAAACACCTACCCTTCTATCTCTAACAATACAGACTTGCATTTTAAAGCTCTATTCATTTACAGATCTTCCTAACCAGTTTCTAAAGTTTGGCCATGGGTCAGGTCAGTCTGTGAGTTAATTAACTCTTTCTGGCCCTGTCACCTTTCAATGAGTTATTATATTACACTCATCACGTCACAGGAGCTGAGGCAGAATCAGCCTGCTGTTGCAGGGCTCAAGTTGAGAACCGCTGACAGGGACCTGTTTGCCAATGCCAGCTAGCCAACATCCTCACTGAGGTGAGCACTCGGTGCCCGAGTGGCATCCCTCCAACCTCGTCAGAGATCAACCTGTCATTAACCGTGCCCATGGTCATGAGAGCTGGCGGACAAGCTGGTGCCAGAGCCCCATGTACCCCCAGCAGCGCTGCGCAGGGAGCTCCGAGCAGCTGGACTGCAGCTCCTTCCCGAGGACAGAGCATCCAGCAGTGCCAGTCGCTGCAGCAGTAACTCATCTAGTGACCTTCATGCTTCTCCTGGCCGAGGCTGAGCCACAGGGCAGCACCTCTGAGGCTGGCTGGCAGAGCTGGGGGCCCTCTGGGGCTCTGGCTCCTAGGAAGGAAAGGTCAGGTCCCTGGGGGCAGGTGCTGAGATCATCGTGCTGCACTCAGTCCCTCTCCTCGACAGCTCCTCGGTGTGCTCCGTGCTCTTTCCAGCAAGGAGAGGAGAGGGCAGAGCTGGACTAGGTCATCGTCCCAGGACATTTCTAGCCTTTCCCAGGGCTGGAGCCTGGTGGCGAAAGGATACCTCAGGCCTTGAAGAAGCCCTGAACTTTTGTCCGTCAGCAGGGCCTGGGGACATCACATGGTGCGGCTGAGAGAGAGGGGTTTGCTGGTCCTTCTTAAGCACATACGCTCCCAGTGCTGGCGTGACTGGGAAGAGGGACCATCGCAGTGCCTGGAGAAGCGAGGCGAGTTACAGACCCACCACTTCCCCTGGGAGCATCAGTCTCCAGGGAGGGCGGGAAGGCCAGGCAGGCGTCTGAAGCTGGGGTGGGATGGTTGAGGGAATCAGCTGCACTGGATCCTCCAGGAGCATGCCTGCCACAAGCCTGCCCAGGGAGGGCAGCTGCACCAGCAGGTGGGATGGCTGGCTCAGAGCCACAGACTGTGCCCCCTTGTCTGCAACCTCTGGGGGCTGGGCAAGTAGGAAACAACCATCCTAGGCCTTCCCCTTAGCTCAAATCATAGCGGGGGCGACGCTGTACATTCTCCCCAAGCTATTTAGTTTTACTGAAGTGGGCTGAACATTTTCCACCCGCGGGCAAGTATCATACCGCCCAGGCCCGCTCATGCCTCCTTCTGGCCTCCGTTCCCGGAAGCACAGGCAAGCCCTGGTGACACTAGGGAGCAGTGTCTAAATACCCCTGCCCCCTGGTGCTAACCTGGCTCGGCTCAGCCGTGCAGCTGGGCCACTGGCATTTGAAGGCCCCCGTTTCTTAGAGCAGCTCTAGGAGTGGCTGAAATGCTGGCAGCCCCACTGCCCTACAAGTCTCTTGCTCTCTGCAAAGGCCACATCTTCGTCTGTGTAACGGGGGTCTGCCCCTCTAGGGGCTGGGGCCTGCGGCCAGCCAGCCTCTCGGTTATCAAACCCAGGGGATCCCTACAAAGGGCTCAGAGCGCGCAGCTGGTGGGAGAGTTGGGGCCGTGTTAGCCTTGGAATGGGGGAAGAGAGGCAAGGGGAAGGCCCTGGATGCTGGGAGCCTGCTCTGCCAGGGGAATAGCTCTGTCTTGGTGTTGGTTTAGGCATCTTATGTTTGAAGAAGGGCTGGCGCACACTGCCCACAGTTAGTCCTTCCTGGGCCAGCAGCTTACAATCACCCTGGTGCCACCCCACAGCTGCTCCTGCACTCACTTGGCTCTTCCCACCTTACTTCTCCCCACCCTGTCACTTTCACGGGGTCTGTCCTGGCACCAGGCCTTTGATTCTTCAAAGCTCATCAACTGCACCTGTGATTCCTCAGCCACTAACGAATAAAGGGTCAGTGAGGCAGCTGGGCCCAGGGGAGCTCTGGAGCGCGCGTCTGCAAGAATGCATCCCAGGTATACAAGCTGGGACTGCTGGAAACAAGGAGATGCCATTGACTCAGCTGGAGGAAACGGGAGCTTCCAATTGGTTCCACCAAGTGTTTGTCTCAGCCCCATGGTGCTTCACAGATTGTAAAGGAACTCCTGGTCTCATCTGGCCATGCTTGCCCGGGCTCAGCTCCTTTGGTGCCAGCAGCAGCCGTAGCTCAGGCTGATCCAGCCCCCAGCAGCAGCAGAAGGAACCTTACGCTCAGCAATGCGCAGTCACCCGGGACAAATTCCGAACAGCCCATGGACATAGGGTAACTCGGGGCCCAGGTCAGAGGGTATGAGTCTCCTCTTGCTTGCCCCTTAGTGTCACTGGTGTGCCTCCTGATCTACGCCAGGGCAAGAGATGCTGCTGAACAGCCAGAAGAAGCCAGTCCCCCAACCCCCGCTTCTCCTGTAGATCGAGAGCTGTCTGATCTCCATATGCAAATATGCAGATGAGATGTTTGTTTGCTGCTGCTGCTGTCTCCTCAACAGGGAACTAAATGGCAGCTGAACTGCCTTCTAGTCCACGCCTCTGCGGCAGGGAGCTCGACCTTGCCTGCGTCTAGCTCTAAGCCCCGTCCTTTCCTCCGAGTTACCTGCCCTGCCAATCTAGGCACTGCTCAGACTGCAAGGACCAAGGGCCCTGTATGTAACTGAGCATGGCCAGTGAACACCACACCAGGCTCCTGGGGAGACAGTGGGGAATGCAGGGAAAGGGTGACCAGCTGTTCTGGCCAAAGTCCCAGGTGGCCCCAGAAATCCATCTGGGGTTCTCCTTGCATCAGCAGCATTGAGTCCATTCCAGGCAGGTATCCCACCTCTGGATCTTCCCCTTTCCCCCAGTGAGTGTGGGACAGTGGGTGTTGCACCCTCCCTTTCAGGGCACAGGACTCAGACCCCAGCCTGGGCAGTTAATTTCACATCTGGTGACACGTCTTGTCCTTCTCTGTGCATGGCCCCAATGCCCCAGTGCAGACACTGCAGCTGTACCAGGCTCTGTGCACAGCCTGTCCAACTGCAGCTGCTGCCCAACCTGAACTCAAGGGGAGAGCCACAGCGGCATGGGGCAGAGAAAATGACTGGCCTGACCACTCTTGTGGGGAAGAGTCTTGCTGTGACTCCCCAGGGCCTCAACAGGGCCTTTCCCATCTCCGAGACCTGGGACTGCAGCACTGAAGCTCAACAGCTCCCTGCAGAGCAATCCCATCAGGTGGCACGTGCAGGGCCCAAGAAGTGCACTGTGTGGGGACTCCTCTTCAAACACCAGTGCAAACCCTGGGGTTTGCTTTGAGGTCTCATGTTCCTGCTCTTGGGGCCCCCTTAGGCAGTGGGTTTGCTTTAGATTCCCTGACCCTTAGATCCAGTGAATACTTCGGGGGGCGGGGATCCAGCTCTGTTGTAGGCAGCCTGAGGAATGGCTGCAGGTCACTGCAGTCCCCCCATTGCTCCTGAGCAAGGGGGCAGCATCAGGGCCTTGCAGCGAAAGGGGGCAGGGATTTCGCCTGGTGCTGCAGGCTACTCAGAGCTGCTGCATACAGGCTCTCGGAGCTCTCAGGGTCCCACTTGGCAGAGTGGGAGACAGAGCGCAGATCTGGGAAGTGGCTTGTCCCTGGTCTTGCAGCACGTCAGTAACGAGCCATGGTCTTCTGGCTCCCAGGCCTGGGCCTCAGACGCTGCTCCCGCTGCCTTCCGACCTTGCCCTTGGTAACGTCTCTTGGGGCGGGGAGCCGGTGTCACAAGCCTAGCGTAAAAGGATTGGGGGGCCACATGGGGTGTGAAGAGCTTCAGTGCTGCAGTCCCAGGTCTCAGAGATGCGAAAGGCCCCGTTGAGGCCCTGGGGAGTCACAGCAAGACTCTTCCCCACAAGAGTGGTCAGGCCAGTCATTTTCTCTCCCCCATGCCGCTGTGGCTCTCTTCTCCACAGGCTGCAGCAGCTCTCTTGTCAGCCTACTCACTGCCCCGAGTTCCTCCTCTCCTGCCTGTGCATTTCCATCCCCAGGATCTCAACAGGGGCGTTAATGGGTTAAGGCTAAGATTCTGTCATGGTTATTTCTAATAAAAGTCATGGACAGGTCATGGGCAATAAACAAAAATTCCTGCAAGCCGTGAGTGTCGGTGACTTTTGCTGCTGCAGCTCCATGGTTTCCCCCCACCACCATGGTAGCTGGAAGCTGCGGGATCCCCTTCCACCCCTGCTCAAGGCTGTTGCCCGTGACTGGAACCCTGCTGGGGCCCTGCTGACTGCCATCTCCAGTCCTGGCCCCTGGGGCTGAAGCAGAAAATGTCACAGCGGTCTCTGGAAGTCATGGATTCCGTGACCTCTGTGACATAAATGTAGCCTTAATTATTATTGATGGACGCATCTCTAGGGCCACAGCTTGGCAGGACACTTCCCAGTGCCCTCCCTGAGGACCGAGAGCCTAACTCTGCCCCCAGTACTCCCATGCAGCCCTTCCTCCTCGCTCGCTTACCCCCTGGTGTAAATCAGGAGTAGCTGCACTGGCCCCACTGGAGCACCTTCCATGCTAACGTAGGGAGAGAAGAATCAGGCCCAGCTAGAACACGATGGGGAGGGGGGAAGTGGAAACCTCGGGAGGAAAGCAGGGCTCCCATCATGCGTCCCCAAGTCACAGTTTAGATGCAGCAATTCTGGTCAGGGCCAACCAGAGGATTCAGGGGGCCTGGGGCAAAGCAATTTTGGGGGCCCCTTACATAAAAAAAAGTTGCTATATTATAGAATACTATATTCTCATGGGGGCCCCTGCAGGGCCCGGGGCCTGGGGCAAATTGCCCCACTTGCCCCCCCCCCGGGCAGCCCTGGTTCTGGTACCACTCTGTGCCCCTGCGCACTGGCCACAGTGGCCCAGGAAGGCTGCCCAGGGCACTGCATGGCTCTCTGGAATGACAAAGCCAACTCTGGCGTTTCCAGCCCTGACGAGAATTTGATGATGGGTGTCGCTGACTTGACTAGCAGAGTTTTCTGCCAACCTCGCAAACTTTCAGTCAATGGGCTCCCGAAACCCCAACTGCAATGGACACAAGAGACCTGATCTTCACGGGTTCCAGCTGCTGCCTGGACTCCAATGCCCAGCACCAAGCTGAGCTGCATGGAGCTTGGACAGCAGCCAGGGGATTGCGCATCGCAGCACTGGGCAGCTGTATCGCTCCAGGGCCATGGTGTAGCATGTGCTGGGCCATAGTGGGGCTGACAGGATGCCATGGTGGCCCCCCGCCTAAGGATGCCTTATAGGACTAAGTACTGTACCTGCCATACTTTGAACTCATTGGAGCCCCAGGTTCAAGCCCTGCTAGGGTCAGCTCAGCTCAGCTCCTCTCTTTCCCTCCCCCGCACCTTTGAGGTGACAAAATGGAATCCCTTGAAAGTTTATCCCACGATGGTTTTCTAGGTAAGGCATCTGCTCTGAGGGCATGAGAACGCTCCCCCAGAGGAAGAGTTGTAACCACCACAACCCCACTCCCTGCTACCATAACAAAGGGAGGTTCATATGGAAAGAAATTATTATTGCAGATAGTCCCATGACATGGTGCCCAGAGCCATATTTTCCCCGAGCTCCGCTGTTGTGCAGCCTGCAGCAGGCTGGTGTCTGCCACCCTCCACCCTAGAGGTGGCTGCATTTCAGGGGTGCTGGATACATCCAGACCAGAGCCAAACACTGGGGTCCTTGCTCTAGCAGATTCTCCTTGACTTCATTCAGAGTACTGACTGAGTGAAAACAAAATGAGAGGCCGGATTCTCCACTCACTCACACCAGTGCAAATTGCAGCCCCTGGAGTCACCCCAGGGTAGAACTGGGGTGAGCCAGGCCAAGGATTCAATGACTGTGGTTTGTGAAGTGCTTTGGCAGGAAAAGTACTAAACCTGCTTTCAGCCCATGCTCCGGGGTGAGCATCATCCCCTCCTTGGCTGCACGGGAGCTATTGCGGAACGCGGGCTGACCACTAGCATGGCTTGGCACATTCTGAGCACCCTGCACAGCAGAGACACTAGATCAAACCCAATCCCCGTCTGACCCTGCACAATGGAGCCCAGCAATGCTTTTCTCTTTGCACTCTGCGTCCCCAGGGAGCACACACTGTGTCTAGCTTCTCTCCACCAGACTCCGGGGGTGTAATCCTGGCTCCACGGACATCGACGGGCCCACCCCAATCTCCAGATACCCACCAGCACCAGTCTGACTGCGAGGTGGCACTATGTCAGCTTAGAAGTGACACTACTTTGGGGTGGGCAGAGCAGCAGAAAAGCATCGACGCTACCGGACACTGAATAGATTTGGGAGACAGACATCCACTGAAATTCAGGATGGCAGAATAGGATTAAATCCATAGATCCCTGGACTGCCCAAAGGGATGGGCTATACGCTGCTATTACAGGAACTGGCCATTAGGTGACACTTTTGCTCCAAGCAGAGCTCTGCAATAAACCACATTTTTAGTTTGAGAGAGGAAAGCGAAATCCTGATAAATATTAGAGCAGAGATGGGCCCAATCCCCAGCTTCAAACACCCCGACCCAGCGAACACTAGACTCAGCTGACATAACAGAGGGGATTCTGGGTAGGCCCCTGCTCCAATAGTAAAAATAATGCTGAGTGCTTGTGCTTTGCAAAGTACTGTGCTGAATGCACAGTCAGTGCACCCACGCTCCTCTGAGCAGCTGTTGGGATCCAACAAGATTGCAGCTGCAGTCATACAAACCCACCTTCAAGACCGTTCTGTGTGCGCTCTGGTGCCATCCCGAGACTCGGGACACCTGGGTTTAGTCCTGGCTCTGCCATGGACTGCTGGCTGACCTCCATCCCTTTGTCTGCCTGTCCATTTAGATGGTGAGGTCTTTGGTTCAGGGCCTGTCTCTCACCCTGGCTGCAGAGCCTGGCACAATGGGGTCTCTGGCTGCTGCCGGATTACAAATACTGATAGTAACTTTTGCCTTTTCATACCATGTGATTCTATGCCCATCAAATGTCACACTGCTTGAGATTGTGTTTTGTTTAGCACTGGGAGCGAGAACATGTTCGCAGGGCTAAGCCTCCTGTTCTTGAGACCGGCCTGGTTCTGAGCCACGTTTGTGAGACTCAGTGCGTAACATGAAAACAAGAACACGGCCGTGCTCTGCTGGAATGGGAAAGACCCTGAATTTCCAGCACGCCTGCCTGTTGCCATGGCCATTTCAGAATCATTGCAAAACACACCTGGATCACTTGAGCTATGGAAGCAACTTCATTACTACCAGCAGCACTATGCTGTTATCCTCCGTTTGGACCAGCTGCTAGAGAGGAATGGCACAGTTCCCATGCTCGGTACCTTGAATATGTGAAAGTTTCCAAGCACTGGAAAGTGTCAAGCCAGGCTTTTAGTGTGCATCACACAGATCCAAATTAGACACCTGTTTCAGTTCCAATCCAGAGGCTTCTAAAATCTTGCATGGGTTGGGCGCCATCAACCCAAAGCCAACTTCTGCTCCTGCCTCAGCCTCCAACCCAAAACCCTGGTCCTGCCTGACCAGAAGCCCAAACGCTGACCTAAATTGCTAGTGGGTGTGGATAGAACACCAAATCCCTGGCCTTGGCTAGTCCCCCCTGAGTTTGCCTTGCTGGTGAGAAATGGAGTCGTCTCTCCTCCCATTTGGACTTGTCCATTACAATCAGTATTTTTGCTGTGCAGTGGACGGGCCGAGCTGTGGCACCAGGACATGTGTGTTTCCTGGCAGACAACCCTGAAGTTAGACATGTTACTCCCTTCCAACCCCCAAGCTGGTCAAATTCCCCACTTGCCATTGTCTTCTGTGCCAGCCACAAGAGAGGACCCACGAAACCTGCTGATGGGGAATTCCTTTATTAATGCCATTCTGGGACCAATCGCCATGGGTGGAGGGGAAAGCTCCTTCCTCTGTGCAGCCCTTCCCCCCCCACACACTGAGTCCTGGGGACAGGGCAGTACCCTGCTTATTCTGAGGGGTCATTTCATCTACTGTAGCAACTGGGTTTTAATCAAATCAGCCTGAAGATCTCCTGTGGAGGGAGCAATCCCAGTTAGGCCAGCACTGTCTGATTAGTATGCAGATGCACAGCCCCATTGCAGTAATGTGCCTTTCGCTGCCATGACTTCACTGCAGGATCAGCTGTGATTTCCCCTGCCGTCCTGCTTCTTCAGCACAAAGTCACCCAAGCATCACTGGATGTCTGTGCCTGTAGAATTCAGGCCCCATCTCTCCGGTATTCAGAATGCAGGGCAGTGGATCTACACGGAGCAGGCCATCAGATGGAGCCATGCCTGCTTCGGGAGAGGGAGGATCTGAGCAGAATGACTCTGCACATTCCCCACAAGCAGCTCCTCTGAAGCTTCCCCAGATAACACCTGAAGCTTCAGACAGAGACCAGTGGGGTCTTTGCAACACAATGCAGTATAGAGCATCAGCCTGGGGACAGAAGGGTGGTAGAGCACCGAGCAGGGTCTTTCTGGCCTCGCTTCTCTACAATTTCACCTCCAGTTTTTACCCATCTGTGGACTATGAGTGTCTCTTACACAACACTGTGTATACATTACTGTGTTTCAAAGGGGGAGGGGGCAGGGTAAGAGAACATGTGAGGAAATCCCCAAAGTTAAGGATGTTGACTCAGTCTGTGTTGACTCTGCCATGCTGTTCAGCCTAGGCCAGGGGTCTCAAAGTCCCGGCCCGCGGGCCATCTGCGGCCCGAGAACCTCCCCACTACGGCCCGCGGAAACTTTTTAAAAAGTTCTTTCATCCGGCCCTTGTGGCTGCGGGCCAAAGGTGGAGGTAAGAGGGGAGCAGGCAGGAGAAATGCAGCCAAGCTGCCGTCTCTGTCTGCTGAAGGCGCCGCCCCCCGCAGCTCCCACTGGCTGGGGGAGAGGGACAGCGATACCATCACTAGTTGCCAGGCAGAGTCAGCTATGGCCATTATCTTTGAAAACTCGTGGCGATCGGGGGAGGTCCCGGACGATTGGAAAAAGGCAAATATAGTGCCCATATTTTAAAAAGAGAAGAAAGAGAACCCGGGTAACTACAGACCGGTCAGCCTCACTTCAGTCCCTGGTAAAATCATGGAGCAGGTCCTCAAGGAATCCATTTTGAAGCACTTGGAGGAGAGGAAGGTGATCAGGAACAATCAGCATGGATTCACCAAGAGCAAATCACGCTTGACCAACCTGATTGCCTTCTATGATGAGATAACTGGCTCTGTGAACATGGGGAAAGCGGTGGATGTGATATATCTTGACTTTAGCAAAGCTTTTGATACGGTCTCCCACTGTATTCTTGCCGGCAAGTTAAAGAAGTATGGGCTGGATGAATGGACTATAAGGTGGATAGAAAGCTGGCTAGATCCTCAGGCTCAATGGGTAGTGATCAACGGCTCAATGTCTAGTTGGCAGCCGGTATCAAGCGGAGTGCCCCAAGGGTCGGTCCTGGGGCCGGTTTTGATCAACATCTTTATTAATGATCTAGATGATGGGATGAATTGCATCCCCAGCAAGTCTGAGATGACACTAAGCTGGGGGGAGAGGCAGATATGCTGGAGGGTAGGGTTAGGGTCCAGAGTGACCTAGACAAATTGGAGGATTGGGCCAAAAGAAATCTGATGAGGTTCAACAAGGACAAGTGCAGAGTCCTACACTGAGGCCTTGGCTACACTTGCGAGTTAGTGCGCAATAAAGGAGCCCCGGGGGCACTAGCTCACTCCCCGTCCACACTGGCAAGGCACGTAGAGCGCTCTGACTCTGCAGCTACAGCGCTGCTGGTACTCCACCTTGGCGAGAGGAATAACGTTTGCTGCGCCCCCGCTGGGGCGCCGTGGCACCAGTGTGGACACCTTGGTCCTATAGTGCGCTCTGATTGGCCTCCGGAAGTGTCCCACAATGCCTGTGCTAGCCACTCTGGTCATCACTTTGAACTCTACTGCCCTGCCCTCAGGTGACCAACCGTAAGACCTGCCCTTTAAATTCTCTGGGAATTTTGAAAATCCCCTTCCTGTTTGCTCGGCCAGGCATGGAGTCCTCTCAGCGCATCTTTCCAGGTGACCACGCCTCCACACGCCATGCAATCCCCAGTATGGAGCAATGGCGAGTTGCTGGACCTCATCAGTGTTTGGGGGGAGGAAGCTGTCCAGTCCCAGCTGCGCTCCAGCTATAGGAATTATGATACCAGTAGGCAGATATCAAGGGACATGATGGAAAGGGGCCATGACCAGGACGCACTGCAGTGCAGGATTAAAGTGAAGGGGCTGCAGAATGCCTACCGCAAAGCCCGCGAGGCAAACAACCGCTCAGGTGCTGCCCCCGCGGCCTGCTGTTTCTACAAAGAGCTGGATGCGATACTTGGGGGCAACCCCACCTCCACTCCGGGGACCAATATGGACACTTCAGAGCCCAGTGCAACAAGGCAGGAGGAGGAGGAGGAGGAGGAGGAGGAGCAAAGCGGGAGCAAGGGTGCTGAGGGGGAGGAAGACACCCCGGAATCCCTAGAGGCATGCAGCCAGGAGCTGTTCTCAAGCCAGGAGGAAGGTAGCCAGTCGCGGTGGCCAGTGCTTGGGGAAGGACAAACACGGTAAGCGGCTTTTATTTTGGGAAGGAAGTTATTCGGTGTGGGCTCTTGGAGCAAGGAGGGTTAGGGCTGCATTCATGAATAGATGCGGAATAGGGCATTGATGTGCTCTCTCACATCGGGGTAAACAGCCTCATTGATCTCTTCAGAGGTCTCATCCAGAACTTGGGTGATGAACTTGCGCATGTTTCTTGGGAGAGCCACCGTGGTCCTTGTCCCAGTCAGGCTAACTTGTCCGCGCCACTGTGCCGTGAGGGGTGGGGAAACTATTGCTGCACACAAGGAAGCTGCATATGGGCCAGGGCAGAAGCCACATTGCAGTAAAAGACCCTCCCTTGCTTCCCAGGTCACCCTCAGCAGTGAGATATCTTCCAGGACGAACTCCTGTGGAAAATGTTGGGACAATGTTCAGTGTAGGTACCCCCTGCTGCTGTTGGTTCTCCCCAAGGCACAGAAACCCACATGACAGTACAGCCATGAAACAATCAGTCACACTTGACCCTGTGCTTACTCACCATTTTGGGGCTCCCGTGGGTTATGTGCACTCGCTTTGGGATGGGCAAATTATGCTGTTGTGTAGACTGTGCTTGCCCTTAAGTATGGGGGAAACGTTGCTCTGTCTGGTGTGAACAATGCTGCCTCTGCTAAATGTTGCATTTTGCCTTTACAGATGTAACCTTGAGATCTCAGCCGTCCATGGTATCACTGACCGAAAGACTCCAAAGAATCAGAAAGAGGGCACATAGAAGCAAGGAAGACATGTTGCACGAAGTAATGCAGCATTCAAGTAATGAAAATCAACAAGTGCAGGAGTGGCGGGAGAGTGAAAGGAGGGTCCGCCAGCAGAATGTGGATCGCTGGCAGCAAAGCACAGAGCGGCTGCTAAGCATCATGGAGCACCAAGCGGACTTGATACAGGCGCTCGTAGCAATGCAGGCGGAGCACTACCACACCCGCTCCCTCCTGCAGCCCTTGTCCCAAAACTCTTTCCCTTGTGCCCCCATGTCACCTCCAACCCACTTTCCTCAACATCCGAGTTCTTACCACCACCAGCTGCCTACAATACCTGTAGCTTCACCACCCAGCCCGGCAAACTACGACCCTTACCCTCTGCACTCAACCCCCATCACCATGCAGTATAGACAGCCTGAAGTGCAGCACTCATTGCACAGCACTCCAGACAGGACATACGCAAATCTGTGATTGTACCGTTCCCCACCCCCTTGCCCTTTCTGTTTCTCAAGCAGTTGTGTCTCTTTTCAATAAATGGATTTTTTGGCTTTGAAAACATTCTTTATTATTGCAGTAATAATCTTCATTGAAGTAAAAGATACCTTAGCCCAAGAAAGAAACAGGCACTGCAAGTAAGCGTAGCAAACACAGATTCCTACTAACATTGGAACCACTGCACTTCACTCCCGTGCAGTGCACCAGACATTACTGGTGGCTTTCAGCCTCAAATTGCTCCCTCAAGGCATCCCTAATCCTTGCAGCCGCGCTGGGCCCCTCTAATAGCCCTGCTCTCTGGCTGTTCAAATTCAGCCTCCAGGTGCTGAACCTCAGAGGTCCATGCCTGAGTGAATCGTTCACCCTTCCCTTCACAAATGTTATGGAGGGTACAGCACGTGGATATAACCACGGGGATGCTGTCATCGGCCAGGTCCAGCTTCCCATACAGAGAGCACCAGCGGCCCTTTAAACGGCCAAAAGCACACTCCACAGTCATTCTGCACCGGCTCAGCCTGTTGCTGAACCGCTCCTTGCTGCTGTCAAGGCTCCCTGTGTAGGGTTTCATGAGCCACGGCATTAAAGGGTAAGTGGGGTCTCCAAGGATCACAATGGGCATTTCGACTTCCCCTACGGTGATCTTCTGGTCTGGGAAAATAGTCCCGGCTTTCAGCTTCCTGAACAGGCGAGCGTTTCGAAAGATGCGTGCGTCATGCATCTTTCTGGGCCAACCTGCGTTAATGTCAATGAAACACCCACGGTGATCCACAAGCACCTGGAGAACCATCGAGTATTATGCGTGCCATCTATTGCCCCTCCACAGTTAGGGAAACTCATTTGTGCGAAGCCAGCCACAATGTCATGCACATTACCCAGAGTCACGGTTCTTCTGAGCAGGATGCAATTAATAGTCCTGCAAACTTGCATCAACACGATTCCAATGGTTGACTTTCCCACTCCAAACAGGTTAGCAACCAATCGGCAGCTGTCTGGAGTTGCCAGCTTCCAGATTGCAATAGCCACCCACTTCTCCACCGGCAGGGCAGCTCTCAATCCCATGTCCTTGCGCCGCAGGGTGGGGACGAGCTCCTCACACAGTCCCATGAAAGTGGCTTTTCTCATCCGAAAGTTCTGCAGCCACTGCTCGTCATCCCAGACTTGCATGACGATGTGATCCCACCACTCGATGCTTGTTTCCTGAGCCCAAAAGCGGCATTCCCCTGCAGTGAGCATGTCCGTGAATGCCACAAGCAAACTCATGTCATATGCATTACTCGAGTCGATATCGTCGGAGCTCTCATTGTCACTTTTATCATAAGGAATAATTCAACTGCCAAACGTGATGTGCTGGTAAGACTCGTCAGCACACTCCTCAGCAGTTTGGGCTCCATTCCCGCAGACCGAAAGGGAAGACAGAGCGCACAGTACAAAAAACGTTGAAAGATGGCCCCAAATGTGGACAGAAGCAAAGGGAATGCTGGGATGCAAACCGCTGCATCACAGGGAGTTGGGACAGGACCAAGAATGCCCCACACTCCACGCCCCCTTCCCACAAGCCACAGCGCCAGAAGTGGGCTGTAGTCCACGAAAGCTTATGCTCTAATAAATTTGTTAGTCTCTAAGGTGCCACAAGTACTCCTGTTCTTTTTGCAGAATGGGAAGAGGTGCTCTGTGGGATAGCTGCCCATAATGCACCGCTCCCAATCATAGAATCATAGAATCTCAGGGTTGGAAGGGACCTCAGGAGGTCATCTAGTCCAACCCCCTGCTCAAAGCAGGACCAATCCCCAACTAAATCATCCCAGCCAGGGCTTTGTCAAGCCTGACCTTAAAAACCTCTAAGGAAGGAGATTCCACTATCTCCCAAGGTAAGAAGGCCAACAGCATATTGGGCTGTATTAGTATGAGTATTGCCATTAGATTGAGGGAAGTGATTATTCCCCTCTATTCGACACTGGTGAGGCCACACCTGGAATATTGTGTCCAGTTTTGATCCACCCACTACAGAAGGGAACTGGGGTTATTTAGACTGCGGAAGAGAAGAATGAGGGGGGATTTGATAACAGCCGTCAACCACCTGAAGGGGGGTTCCAAAGAGGATGGAGCTCGGCTGTTCTCAGTGGTGGCAGATGACAGAACAAGGAGCAATGGTCTCAAGTTGCAGTGGGGGAGGTCTAGGTTGGATATTAGGAAAAACTATTTCACTAGGAGGGTGGTGAAGCACTGGAATGGATTACCTAGGGAGGTGTGGAATCTGCATCCTTAGGGGTTTTTAAGGCCCGGCTTGACAAAGCCCTGGCTGGGATGATTGAGTTGGGGTTGGTCTTGCTTTGAGCAGGGGATCGGACTAGATTACCTCCTGAAGTCTCTTCCAACCCTGATATTCTATGATTCTATGAAAGCAGCATAATTAGTTGCCAGGCAGAGTCAACCATGGAGGCAGCGTCACTAGTTACCGGGCAGAGTCAGCAGGGGTGGCCTGAGACCTAGGGAGCGAGGGAAAAGGGTGTGAAAAGGGAGGTGGCATGACTCGTGAGGCTCCAATGACAGCATGAGGGGGCACTCAGCCTCCATCCCCCCTCCCCGAGCGCTGACTCCGTGGCCAATGGGAGCTCCGGGGGGTGGCGCCTGCACAGAGCCAATGTGCCTGGTACCTGCAGATACGATATGGTGAAGATAAGAAGAAAGGAAAGAGGTTCTTCCTAGCTGTTGGCACTGCAGGTCTGTGTAATGAAATGGGGCCCTTTATTTACTTTTTTACCCACTGTCCCATGTAATGTTGGTAGGCTGTGTAGAACAGGGCCATCTCAGCAGGAGCACCAGGAGGCACTGAACCTGATGGGAGCATAATCCCAGACACACAGGGAGGGTTAGAACCACCCACTGCCCCATCTCTTTCGGGTAGTAGCCATGCTCCTCACCCCCTGCATCTGACCAGTGGGCAGACCATGACTGTGCCTCCTCCTCAGCCGCTTTTGTGCCCAAGGAGGCCCAGTCCAGGTCCTGCTGTCAGCAGAGCATGGGGAAGTGGACTGAACAGAACTATCTGATGCACACCTTGCTGCAATCCTGAAGGTTTCAATTGCTCAGTCACTGAGGCCAAATATCAACAAACTGACAGAACTGAAGCGTTACCAGGTTTCTGGCAAACACTAAAAACTCTCTGGCAGGAGAAGAATTGTATAAAGTTATATGACAGTTTTATTATTTCTAAGAAATTCGAAATAAAAAATACAATATAAACATTTTCTTTTCTGAACACCATCTTTAGTGACATTATTGGCCCGCTGGGAGGATTTGAGGACTGGCGCTGGCCCTAAGGGAAATTGAGTTTGAGACCCCTGGTCTAGGTGGTTTGTCATAAACATACAGCTAAGGGTAGCATCACATCCCTCCTTTCCCTGTAAAGGGTTAAGCAGCTCAAATAACCTCAAATAATCTACACGGGAGATCCACTTCTTAGACACCACCGTACAAATAAGCGATGGCCACATTAACACTACCCTATACCGAAAACCCACCGACCGCTACGCCTACCTTCATGCCTCCAGCTTCCACCCCGGTCACACCACACGATCCATCGTCTACAGCCAAGCACTGAGGTACAATCGCATCTGCTCCAACCCCTCAGACAGAGACCAACACCTACAAGATCTTCACCAAGCATTCTCAAAACTATGATACCCACACAAGGAAATAAAGAAACAAATCAACAGAGCCAGACGTGTACCCAGAAGCCTCCTGCTACAAGACAGGCTGCAAAAAGTAACCAACAGAACTCCACTGGCCATCACCTACAGTCCTCAGCTTAAACCTCTCCAACGCATCATCAGTGATCTACAACTCATCCTGGACAATGATCCCTCACTTCCACAGACCTTGGGAGGCAGGCCAGTCCTCACCCACAGATAACCTGCCAACCTTAAGCATATTCTCACCAGCAACCACGCACCGCACCATAACAACTCTAACTCAGGAACCAACCCATGCAACAAACCTCGATGCCAACTCAGCCCACATATCTACACCAGCAACACCATCACAGGACCTAACTAGATCAGCTACAACATCACCCGCTCATTCACCTGCACGTCCACCAATGTTATATATGCCATCATATGCCAGCAATGCTCCTCTGCTATGTACATTGGCCAAACTGGACAGTCACTACGCAAGAGGATAAATGGACACAAGTCAGATATCAGGAATGGCAATATACAAAAACCTGTAGGAGAACACTTCAACCTCCCTGGCCACACAATAGCAGATGTAAAGGTAGCCATCTTACAGCAAAAAAACTTCAGGACCAGACTCCAAAGAGAAACTGCTGAGCTCCAGTTCATTTGCAAATTTGACATCATCAGATCAGGATTAAACAAAGACTGTGAATGGTTATCCAACTACAGAAGCAGTTTCTCCTCCCTTGGTGTTCACACCTCTACTGCTAGCAGAGCACCTCACCCTCCCTGATTGAACTAACCTCGTTATCTCCATACTGATTTAGACCTGCCTCTGGAGATTTCCATTACTTGCATCTGAAGAAGTGAGGTTCTTACCCACGAAAGCTTATGCACCCAATACTTCTGTTAGTCTTAAAGGTGCCACAGGACCCTCTGTTGCTTTTCAAATAACCTGGTTGGCACCTGCCCAAAAAGGACCAATGAGGGGAGAAGATACTTTCAAATCTGGGGGGGAAGGTTTTTGTTTTCTATCTCTCTGTTGTTCTCTTCAGGTCAGCGAGGAGTCAGGGCAGGGAAAATACATCTCCCAAAGCCAGACCTGAACTAGGCATCTAAGATTACAAATTGTAAGTACTGTAATAGGAAGGAAATGCGTTAGGTTATCTTTTGTTTTAGTTTGTAAATTGTCCCTATGCTATGAGGGAGATTTATTCCTGGTGTGGTTTTTTGTAACTTTAAAGTTTTGCTAGAGGGGGAGCCTCTGTGTTTTGAATCTGATTACCTTGTAAAATTACCGTCCACCCTGATTTTACGGAGGTGCTTCTTTTACTTTTTCTTTATAATAAAGTTCTGCTTTTAAGGACCCGACTGGCTTTTAGTGTCCTAAAAACCCAAGGGCTGGTATGTGCCCATTTTGTTAGCCTATTTGGTTGGTATATTATTCTCAAGCTTCCTCAGGAAAGGGGGTGAAGGGGCTTGGGGGGATTTTGGGGGAACAGGAACTCCAAGTAGTTCTTTTCCTGGAATCTTTATCTAACTCACTTGGTGTTGGCAGCAGTACTCATCCAAGGACAAGGACGGATTTGGGCCTTGGGGAAGTTTTTAACCTAAGCTGGTAGAAATAAGCGTAGGGGGTCTTTCATGCAGGTCCCCACATCTGTACCCCAGAGTTCAGAGTGGGGAGGGAACCCTGACATGGTTAATGACAGAAGTTAATAGACTCACAGTTTAAGGTCAGAAGGGACCATCGTGATCATCTAGTCTGACCTCCTGCACATTGCAGGCCACAGAACCTCCCCCCCACTCCTGTAACAGACCCCTAACCTCTGGCTGAGTTACTGACATCCTCAAACCATGATTTAAAGACTTCAAGTTACAGGGAATCCACCATTTATTCTAGTTCAAACCAGCAAATAACCTGTGCCCCATGCTGCAGAGGAAGGCCAAACCCCCGCTAGGTGTCTGCCGATCTGACCCAGGGGAAATCCCTTCCCAACCCCACATATGTCAATCAGTTAGACCCTGAACATGTGGGCAGGGCCCATCAGCCAAACACCTGGGAGAGAAATCTCTGTAGTAACTCAGGGTATGTCTACACTGGAAACTTCAAAGTGCTGTCGTGGGAACGCTCCCGTGGCAGCGCCTTGAAGTGTGAGTGTGGTTGCGCGCAAGTGCTGGGAGAGAGCTCTCCCAGTGCTCCTGGTAATCCACCTCCGCGAGGGGATTGGTCCCAGCACTCGGAGCCTGTCTACACCAGCGCTTTAAAGCGCTCAGACTTGCTGTGCTCGGGGGGTGATTTTTTAACACCCCTGAGCCAGCAAGTTAGAGCGCTATATAATGTAAGTGTAGACAAACCCTTAGACTCCTCCCCACCTAGTATCCCATCACTGGCTGTTGGAGATATTTGCTGCTAGCAGATCAGCTTCATGTCATTGTAGGCATTAGGGGAGGGATTTTCCAAAGTGCTAAGCAGAGCAATGCCAATGCTGACCCCTTTCAAAAATCCCAGCCCAGCTGCTTAGAGACCCATAATGGGCTTGGGAGAAATACCTCGCTAGATGGGATCAGACAGACCGTTTCTTTTTAACCTGGGGAAGGGGAACTGGAGTCATGATACAGGGGCAGCATCGCCATGGGCAGGCTGATTCCCTCCCACAGCACCTGGACACTGAGTTATCATCCAGACTCCACTTGCTCCTCCCTGCGGGCTGGCTTTATGGATAACTCAGGCACAATAATACAGCGTAACCCTCAGAGGCCATTTCCCTGTGCTACCTCCTCTCCTCCAGCTCCCATGGCCTCGGGGAGTAAACAAACAGATCTGCCACCAAGTCAGCACAACTGCAGCAGCTTTATGCAGGGCTCTGACATCCAGCAGGCGAGACATGACCTGGGCTGACATGACCACGTAGATCACTGTTGTTACCACCGTTGGACAATTGCAACAAATCTTACACAAAGTATGTCATGTAAGGTGTCAAGGGAAAAGTTATGATTGGCTGGCTATGATTATCCTGTTTGTATGTGCATATCATTTTTGTATCTGAAGTATGAATATTGACTATATATCTGTATTCCAAATGTGTTTGTTCCTGGGGTAACACCACACAGTAGTTTGCATCTAGTCTAGCCAGCACATTGTGAATGGACCATTCAAGCTGATGGCCCATTAACAAACACAATGGACCACTGAAGAAGCTTATCCCTGCCCGGTGGCCATCCTGTGGACACCTTAGCCAGAATACGGGTAATGGCTCCTGTTATGACTCATCAAAGCATTCAAGGGCATGTGACTGGCTCACGTGACCCTGGACTCCATCTTGTGCCTGTACTTTTCCACAAACTAAGAGTGAGAGCTGTCCCTCTGCAGCCCACACACCTTCTGGGTGTGGTGTCTGTCCCATCTAGTGGCACCAAGCCCACTTAAAGATTCATGAGTCTGCTCCAGCCTTAGCTAAGAGCCAATTGGCTTTTGGCTCGTGCACTAAGCTCCAGAGGTCCCAGGTTCAATCCCCTCTTCTGATGACCAGGGTCTGTCGGTGTTACACCTCCACGTAGGAGAAGGTATAAACGACCCTAGAAGCATCTCCATTTTGCCTCTTCTCTGCTCTGATCTCTGGACTACGGACTTACCCTAACAGGAGCATTACAACCAAGGGACTGAGGACCTTCCAATCTTTCGGAAGTTACCAGAGACTGTACAAGCCAGCAGTTTATTCAATCACTGCTACAAACCTGATCCAGCAACTTTGCAATGAGTGTGTGTATTTGATTCCTTTAACTATTTTAACTCTCTCCTCTTTCTTTTCTCTTCTACATAAACCTTTAGATATTAGCTTCTAAAGGATTGACAACAGTGTGATTATTGGGTAAGATCTGAGTTGTATATTGAGCTGGCCATGTGACTGATCTCTTGGGATTAGAAGAAATCTTTGTTTGATGAAAATGGTTTGAAATGATCACACATCATATAGTCTAGTGTCTGGGTGATGAAATAAATGCTGGGATACCTAAGGAGACTGCATTTCTGACTTCTTGTGAACCAGTGTGGTGAGACAGACATTTACTTTTGTTACTAATGGAAGAATAACCAATCGTTTGGGGTGGTCTGCCCCATTTCTCAGCAGTTTGTCCTGAATCTGGTTTTCTTAGCTGTGACCCACTGGATCTGATCACACTTGCCAAGCTTTGACACTGGTGCAGCCCCAGTCGCTTCAGAGCAGGTTTATCTGCTGCCTTACTACCCATTGCTTTGTTTGAACATCCCCGGTCTGGTCCTGTCCTGTCCAGTGCCGCCCCAATTAATCACTCCTGCTACCAGTGCTGCTCCTGTCTGCTGCCTTCTGTGCTAGGATCCCATCCCAGTGAGTGCAGGTGGGAGAGCAAGAAGCTCGGTTAACCCCAACGCCCCATTTGCTAAAGCCAGGGCCTTGCTCCCCAGCTCTTTAGAACATACTGGAGCCGCCATCAAAACAACTAGCAAGGACCAGTGCAATCAACAGCTGATTTGCTGGCAAAACAATCCTGGCTCTGAGATGATTGCGCGTGAACCTGATGAGATCTGCCAGTGCCCAGAGGAACAGGGAGGGGGGTGCAAAGGCTGCTTGCAGGGAAAGCTACTTATGACTCTTACTGGTGGGCTGTAGGGCCAGTACAATGCGACACACATTCCTGCGTGGGCAGCTTGGCCCCAGTGTGAAAACAGTCCCTGTTGTGTGTCCTGGGCAGGGGCGTGGGGAGGAGAGGGGCTCAGCGTGACAATCTGCATGGTAACACACCCAGAATGTGCACTGGGAGCCAAATCTGTCCTGCCTCCTCCGGGGCTGCAGCTCCCTGGAAGCACAGCCAGAATCCAGCTCCTGCGCGTGCTCCCCAGCCTGTCTGCTGAGTGCGGGCACCTGGACTGTCACAGCTCCAGAAGCCAGTTAATGCCCAGGCTCAGCTCTCTTTCCTTCTCTCGCGCTCTTTCCTTACTCAGAGGGGTAGCCGTGTTAGTCTGGATCTTTACCCCTCTGATACTTGACACCATGCAAGGCACTGCATTTAGCCGTATGGAATGGAAATCTATCAACCTCATGAAGAAACTTGCACAAGTACAGACAGATATCATCTTCCTTTCCAAATGCAAACAGGGCTCTCTGTTGCTCTTTCCTTACTGTTTTCTCTCTCACTTTCTCTGGCTTTCCTATTTTCCCTCCTCTCTGATCTATTCCTGGGCACTTCTCCATTCCTTGTGGGATTTCAGCCTCTGCTGCCCAGTCCTTCAGGGACAAGGTCCTCGATCAGGGTGCAAGTTACTCTTGGCAGCCCCTTTCCAACACAAGGAAGAACAACCCTCTGGGTGAAATGTCCATGCGAGGGGAGGGGGTTCTCTCCAGGCTGCAGCAGGGAGGTACAGCATTTGCCCATCACAGTCCAAACTTCCCACCCCATTCCTCTGCTAATTGCTAAGAGCAGCCCATCCCCCAGTGTGAGTGCACAGAGAGGGGTTACCTGTTACCCTGCAGCCGGACTGCAGCTGGGACTGGACAGAGCACTGGGGAGTGTTATGTCTCCAAAAAGACAGGTGGTGCATGCTGCCCCCTTGCGTCTGTATTCCCTGTACACAGGGCTGGGAAGGGCTTTTTACAAATGTAGTTAACAAAAGCTTTGGACAGCTGGGGATCTAGTGAAATAATCTATCCCTGCCCCGATCCGTGCAGTACTCAGTGCCCATCTAGGGCTGGCACTGGGCCACACAGAGACCTGGCTGAGCCTGCTCCAGCCCTGCCTAGCAGGGCTGTCATTAAGCTCTGGCCACAGAGGCTCATGCTTTCCGACCCTAGGTCCCCATGTTTGATCCCCGCTGCCAGCGACTCAGCCAGGGGTGAGAGACTGAGAAACCTGCTTTGCTTTTGGTCAAAACAGATTTAACTCCAATGCCTAATGAAAATGGGGGAGAAAGGAGTTGTCAGATATCAGCCAGTCCCCCATGTTTTCCCCCTTTCACATAAGGTAGGAGCAACACACAATAAACAACTCCTCAGCCACCTGCATGTCCCCCAGCAAAGCCTGACTTGCCAGTCCTGACCTTTGGAAGGTAAAACTCAAGCAGGAAAACCCCACAGTATAAACATCTCTTTTCCAGGCTTCTTTGCAAGCCTAAAGAAGGAAAAGAGGGTCCAAAGCCCATTTATCCCTGATTTATTGCCCATCTCCTGTCACTGGGTTGGGTTGAACTCAGGGCTTGGGAAAAGAGGCACATTGAAATACCTGGGGACGGACATACAGAACGGACACTGCTCATTTAGCAACAGTGCAAGCGCCCCCTATCCTGCCCACCACTGCGGGTCCAAGCCCGGGGTGACGGGCAGTCAATCCATTCAGCACTCAGACCTTGACCTCTCTGGGCCCTGTGGAGACTGCCTGTACTTTGGTGTCCTGCCCACTAGGAACCAAACTGAGAGCCAGCAACTCATTTCACATCAGCCACTAAAGAGCTTCCAGCCGATAGTAATAATACATTTGTACGACATTAGCACCCACAGGCATCAACCAAGCTCAGGTCCCAGTGTGCCAGGCACTGCACAAAGGGTAGGCGACAGCCCCTGCACCAAGTTCCCCCCTTAGTCTTCTTTTCTCAAGACTAAACATACTCAGGGGTTTTTTTAACCTTTCCTCTTAGGTCAGGTTTTCTAATCCTTTTCTCATTTCTGATGCTCTCCTCTGGACTCCCTCCCACTAGTGTCAAATAGAGCGGGACAATTACCTCTCGTGTCTTACAGTCCTATTAAAACACCCCACAATGATATTAGTCTTTTCCACAACCATAGCACATTGTTGACTCAAATTCAGCTTGTGATCCACCAACCCCCAGATCCATTTCAGCAGTCCACCGCCTAGCCTTGTTATACCCCATTTTGTAGCTGTGCAGTATTTGCACTAGTCTTGATTGAATTTCACCTTGTTGATTTCAGACCAATTTGCACATTTGTCAAGGTTGTTTCGAATTCTAACCCTGTCCTCCAGAGAGCTTTTGTTCTGTTTGTACAGCCCCTGGCACATAGAGTCCTGGTTCCTGACTGGGGCTCCTGTGTGTTACTACAAATAAATCACAATGATAGCCCATCCCCAACCTCACGGCCACTCCACCACCCCTCCAGGTCACCATCTTTGATGTAATATTTTAAACTTCTGTTTTTAAGCTTTGGAATTCCTCAGCTCGGAGGATGGCTATGCAAGCAATGAAATACGGGAGTGTGAGAACCCAGCCCAGCCCTCCCCACTGAGGACAATGAAGGACACAGCAAAGGGCTCTACCTTTCATGCTTCCTCCTCTTTCTGGCTCGGTACAGCAGGCCGATGAGCATAGCCAAAGCACGCAGCTTCACTCTCTTGGAGGGCATACTGGCCTCTCGCCTTAAGGACACAGCATGAGACTAGCACTCCGGAGTCACTCCTGCAAGCCAGCTGGCCTGGCGTAGGACCATCCTCAGACCCTTCCCTTCTTTCCCACCTCAGGAGAGACTGCCCAAGCAGGAACCGTGGGCAGAAGCAGATCTCCTTGTGCAGTGACCCACCAACTGACTCGTTGCTTAGATGTGCCTGTTCTGAAATTCTGGCAAATTTCCTCTCCTTGCAGGTTGGTGAACTTCCCCTTTGCTTCCCCAGCCTGCATGGCTGCTGCAGAGATCCACGTGAGCAGCAGAGACACAAGGGGAAGGTCTCCCTCTTCTGCTTTAGCATCTGCTAGGTGAGCCCACCTGCTCCTCTGGAGAGCTCCTGCTCTGCAAACTGCAAGCCGCCAGGAGACCCCAGCCCCCTGCCTGGGCTGTGGGGTGTGGGAGGTTAGCGAGTCTCCATTAACACTCCCCAGCTGTCTCTCTGGGGCTTGATGACCCTGAAGCTGGATCGCCACAGAAGAAAGTGCATGGAAACCACCCCCTCGCCGTCATCTGCTCCCAGCTGCTCGCCACGTGCAGTCAGGCTGCGCTGTGCTGGAGAAAGCCCACTCCAGGTTCACTGCACCACACACCAGGCCCCACCACCCCCACCCCGCCCCGCCTCATGCCATCCTGAGCCCAGCTGGAAGCTCGTTCTGCTGGAGAAGGTTAAACAGTCTCCGGGACTGAGCAGCTAGCGCTGGCTGGGAGCGGATGCTGAGCTGAGCTTCCGGCTGTGCTGGAGTTCAGTGCCGGGGGGGTCCGTGGGAGGCTCTGCTCCAGAGGCTGGGCTTGGATCTGGCTAGGCATGGGCAGCCTTGCAAAATGAGAAGGGGGCTGGTAAGGGGTCACTGGTGGTGAAGTCCCATGGCACTGGGATGAGGGGCAGGATCAGAAAGAGCGGGGGGCCAGATTGGGTCATGGGCTAAGAGGGATACTAGCAAGGAGCCCCACAAAATGATCAAAGCACTTCACTGGGGCAGACTCACCCTGCCATTGCTCCAGTTACCCCTATAGACCAAACCCTAGAAACTCAGTGTTCACAGCACACGCCCCATGAACCCACCTCCTGGGAATGGAATGGGAGCACAGGAGCAATCCACACTCAGCAGCCTCCTCCCAGACACAGAATCCGAGCCCCCAGCTGCTGGCATCTTCAAGCCAAACCTCCCGCCAAATGTTACTGGATCGCAGGAATGGTAGGTCACTTGTTTTATTGCCATTGTGCAAAGAGGGAAACCGAGGCACAAAGTGCCCACACAGCTGGTCAGCAGCTGAGTGGGAACAGAGCCCTGATCTTCTGGCTCCCAACCTAGTTGTTCTTTGGCTGTCTGCTGACGGCATCACAGCACTGTCCACACGCTCCAGGAAGGGAGTGTTGTCTAGTGGCTAGCACAAACGACATCAGGTTGGACTCCTGTGTTCTCTGCAGATGAGCTACTGTGCGAATTTGGGCAAGTCTCTTCGCCTTCCTGTGTCCCTGTCCCCCCCCACTCCCCCACTCTTTGGATTGCGATCTTGTCGGAGGTCTCCCTGGGTCTGTTCAGCATCTGGCACAATGGGGCCTTGACCTCCAGTGGGCCATTGGGTGCTCCTGGAACTCCCCCCTAGGGCCCCAGGGCTCATACTATCCTAGTGCCCGACATGGGGCAGGAGGAGGAGCTAAGCAAAGACTGCGCTGTGGGCAGGGCAGCCCCTCGGGAGAAGGTGGGGCCAGGAACAGAGAAGTCTGCACTGGCGGCAGCAGCAATGCCCTTCTGTCGACATTCAGGCCGAGGCTGTGTCAGCACAATGGAAGGGACGCGCAGAGCAGGAAGGACAGTTGATGGCGGGGGCTTGGTGCAGCCAGAGCGACCAAGAGCGATTGTTGCCTTGGGGCTCCCGGAACCAGGGTCACACTGGCCCCAAGTGGCAGTGTCTGCAGGGTGCTCGCTGTATGAGCCCCAGGAGACGGAGCTGACAAGCCAGCATCTTCAAACAGGCTTTCAGAACCATCCTTAGGGAGCCTGCATCCCACACACAGCTGGGGCTGCGTGGCCTCAAGGGAGCAGCTAGGTTCTGAGGTGGCCAGAGGTGATGAGCCACGGCCCTCGGGAGAAAGGGCCAGCTGAGCTGCAGCCTTCTTGCTGCAGATGCCACGTCAGGCTGAATGCCCTGGGGGGCAGCGAGATCCCACAGCTCCGCAGAGATTGGTGCTAAGCTCCTGGCACCTCCTCTCCCAGCACCGGACTTTGGGGCTCAACTAGATCGGGTCTGTTCGTCCAGGGAGCACCAAAGCAAATGACTGACATATCTCAGCCCCATGCAGGGGCCAAGGAACGGGGAGGAGCTGACCCTAGAACCATCAAATCCCACTGGGGATGGAAGCTGACTGCAGTTACTACCTAGAACGCTCACCAGTGACAGGGTGTATGAACATCTCATATAGCTCAGTGCAGCAGCAGCATGGAGCCCTGCACGCAGCCCTGCCTGGCCCTGGGCCCTGCCCACTGCACGGAGCACTGCCTGGCCCACGGCGCAGCCCACTGCACGCAGCCCTACCTGGCCCTGGGCCCTGCCCACTGCACGCAGCCCTGGGCCCTGCCCACTGCACGCAGCCCTGCCCGGCCCTGGGCCCTGCCCACTGCACGCAGCCCTGCCCGGCCCTGGGCTCTGCCCACTGCACGGAGCCCTGCCCAGCCCTGGGCCCTGCCCACTGCACGCAGCCCTGCCCGGACCTGGGCCCTGCCCACTGCACGCAGCCCTGGGCCCTGCCCACTGTACACAGACTTGCCCGGCCCTGGGCCCTGCCCACTGTACAGATACCTGCCTGGCCCTGGGCCCTGCCCATCATATACAGCCCTGCGTGGCCCTGGCTCTGGGCCCTGCTCACGGCACACAGCCCTACCTGGTCCTGCCCCCTGTGTGCTACAGACGAGCCTGCCCAGCCCTACACCCTGCCTGCCACAGATGGGCTGCTCAGCACTGGGTTCTGCCTGCCACAGATAGGCCTGCCTGGTCCTGGGCTCTGCCCACTACACCCAGCCCTGGGCCCTCCCTACCACAGATCGGCATGCCCGGCCCTGCCCACTGCACGTGGCCCAGCCCTGTCCAGCCTTAGGCCTATGGCCAACCTTGGCCTGGTTGGGCTTGGGTGACAGACTCGTATGGCCAGAAGGGACCATCATGGTCATCTAATCTGACCTCCTGCACATCACAGGCCACAGAACCCCACCCACCCACTCCTGTAACAGACCCCTACCCATTTATTCTAGATTAAACCAGCAAGTGAGCCATGCCCCATGCTGCAGAGGAAGCGGAAAAAACCCCAGGGTCTCTGCCGATCTGACCTGGGGGAAATTCCTTCCCCACCTCGAATATGGCAACTAGTTAGACCCTGAGCATGTGGGCAAGACCCACCAGACAGACACCTGGGAAAGAATTCTCTGTATCATCTCTGGGCCCTCCCCATCTAGTGTCCCATCTCAAGCCATTGGGGATATTTGCTAGTCGCAGTCACAGATCGTCCACATGCCATTGCAGGCAGCCCAATCATCCCATCTCCTCATGAACATATCGAGCTCAGTCTTGAAGCCAGTTAGGTTTTCCCCCCACTGCTCCCCAACCAGGGGCAGCTCTAGGCACCAGCGCACCAAGCGCGTGACTAGGGCGGCAAGCCGCAGGGGGGGCCTGCCGGTCGCTGTGAGGGTGACAGTCAGGCATGCCTGTGGGAGGTCCGCCAATCCCGCGGCTTTGGCAGCAGTTTGGCGGCAGGTACGCTGAAGGTGCGGGACCAGCGGACCTCCCACAGGCATGCCGCCGAATCCGCGTGACCAGCGGACCTCCCGCAGGCGTGCCGCCGAATCCGCGTGGCCAGCGGACCTCCCGCAGGCGTGCTGCCGAATCCGCGTGACCAGTGGACCTCCCGCAGGCGTGCCACCTAAGGCTGCCTGACTCCGTGTTCGGGGTGGCAAAATACATAGAGCCACCCCTGTCCCCGACATGCTCCCCATCACTCATGACCATGCACCCAGACTCTAAACTCAGCCTAGGCCTGTCCGCCCCTGCAGTCCAGCACTGCCTGATCAGCTGAGGTGCTATAAATCTGCCATATTGGGGCAACCTCCCTTCCACCCCCCGGGCCTTGTGCATATGTGGCAGCTCCCTGCCCACAGTCCCAGGGGAAAGCAGCTGAAATGCCCCTTCTCTCCAGGCCGTGCCTGTGCTGGGTGCAGGGAGGGTCATTTGGAACCCAGATTCAAACAGGATAATGGGTGTTTCCTCCAGCGTCCCCCTCATCCTCACTGCTTCAGCCCTGTGCTGCATGGGCCCTGCTCTGCCTCTCCACAGCTTCTGATACTTGAGCCTGGATCTTTCGCCCCCTCGATGGGAGTGACAACCTCCCACCCCGCTGGATGCGCTTCAGCTTCAAACCAGCCACTCTCACAAGGGACCCCGGTAATATGGAGCCAATGAAGGACTCCCTCGTGGCCAGAAGATGAGTGTCTCCCCAGTGCTTTGAGAGAGCCTTCCCCATCGACTGGCTCTCCAGGTGGGGGGAATGACGGCCTTTCACTCATTGCCAGAGGATTTTAGTACAGATCCCCAGGCCCGTGTCCCACTGAAGGGAGTCCACTGATTCTGGGCTTTTCATCTCAGCCTTTATTGACACTCCCCAGATGGGAGATAAGGCAACTGCATTGAGTAAGGCTTATCCAGTCAGAGCTCCGCAGACAGGAGCGTGGGCTCTGCCCGGGCTGCACTCAGTGTGTACTTGGAGTGTGTGCCCGGCTGGCATGGTAACCCGGTCAAAGGCTGGCATTTTGCAGGCCACTGCTCATCCTCATGGCCCCATTAGATGTTACTGCAGGGGTATGACCAAGATCTACAGAGACAGACACTCTGATTATGCGTACACTGGCACTGGCCCGCTCTGGAGAGCAATCTCCCACCCCAGATTGGTTACATCGGTGGAATGCAAGACATGATCAAGCTGTTTATGCTGGAAATCTAATTACAACAGCTAACGAACACGGCAGCTGTGGTCTTAGTAACCAAGCCCACATCCAGAGCAGCTGCAGGCACAGTTGCAAGCTAGGGAGGGCTGGGACTAGAACCCCCGTGCCTTCAGCGTCCCAGAAACAGCCTTTTAAGCTTGATGCTAATAGAGTGCCTTCAGCTGATAGTGGTTACTGGCCCTGCCGCTGGGGGCACCGTTCTCTGCGGCACACTAAGGCAGGGCATGGCCCAGTCTCCTGGGCCTCTGAATCAGGCTTGCCAATGACAATGCTGAGTGCTGCTCCCCACACAGTGAGAACAGGGCCGCTAGGACCCCGCTCCCTGACGGGGGCAGTGCCAGGAGGGTGCATTGGGATCCTATTCCAATTCTCTATCTTTGGCTTAACCCACACACAGTGCTGGCAGAGCTGGTGCTGCAGAGACGCATTACCCACGGGCAGCCTGGGCACAAGCGTCCAGATGCTGTCCCCTCAGCCCCACCCAGGTGTCCATCACCAGGACTCGGTCGCTCCTCAGCTCTCCAGTGAGCTTGCCCCAGTTAGTGCCAATGGTGACAAGGCTGAGACTCACAAGCTCATTTCACATGCACCACTGAGCCATGGTCAGATGTGAACAACAGAAGGGCTAATCCCAACAGTGCTGCCTTAGCAACTCGTATCAGAGATCACCTCCTAGCCACAGGCTTCTCTTCACACCCAGCTAGCCATGCGGGGGGACAATGGGGACTCTCCTTGGCCTTCATCCTAGTCTCTGAAAGTAACCAGGAGGCAGGTGAGGGATCTATTCTATAGATGAGGAAACTAAGACAGAGAAGCAGTGACTTGCTCAAGGTTCCACAACAAGTCAGTAGCAGAGCTAGAAACAGGACCCAGAAAATGCTCTGACCATGAAATCACACTCCCTCCCAGAAAGAACACTGCTTTACAAGCACGGCTTTTGTTCCAGTAGCAGGCAGCTCACTTACAACCAGACACACGCAGCTGAGGATGGATCCATCCCAAGGATTCAGGGATAGACGAGGCATCATCCGTCTCAAGTGACTCCTCACCAGAGCCTGATCGGCCCTTTCTGACTGGGCCACATGCTTACACAGTTCATCCAGTCTCAACCATCCAAGTTCCAGGGATGTCCTTCAGACCTGCACCTGCTGCCAAGCCTGGGCCGTATCCCTTCTTCAACATGGCCCGTTGGGAATTTTTCAACCAAATGTGGGTCTTCCCCTTTGCCCCCAGAAAATGCTGAATCATCAAAACCCAAACTTTTCACGGAAACGTGTCAGCTCCAATACAAATGGCATCCGGAAAGTTCCCCAGGCCTAGCTGGAATTTCTGGTTCAAATGAAAGAGGGCAGGACTCCCAACGAGCTGATAGCCAGACGGCAGGGCACTCTCCTGAGGGAGGGAAACCTGAGATTCATGTTTCTGCTCTGAATCAGGCTGACCAAGGACTTGTACTAGGGCCCCCCGGTACCCCCCAGGCTGCCCTAAACAGCTGGCTAGTCGGGGCTCGGTCTCTCTTCTTTTTCAGGAAAAATTCCAAATTTTGAATGGTTTTCCAAAACGCTATTTTTGTGTTTGGACAGTCCCATTAGAACTGCTGGCCAGGGAGGTTCCTGGGGCACCATTTGCTAAAGACACTTCTGAAAAAAAGGCCTCCTTGAAAGCAAATCTTCAGCCATCGCCTGTGCTCCCTGGACTTCTCTGATTGCTAAGGTGCAGCTGCGTGGGAGCAGGGGTCTTTGGGACGGAAGAGCTCATCTGTTCCCTGGGCTTAATCCACACCTGAAGTCACAGTCCTTGGGCTGGGTTATCAGTATCCATGGCCTCTAGGAACTTTGGATAATTAATTCAGTGTAAGAATGAAGTGAGTGGAGTCCTTGGCAAATGTCCCCCGTTAAGGACGGTACAAAACTGCCAGCAACATGTATAATTGAAGAACCACAACAGCAGGCAGGGCCCTGCTAGGTTGGCTGGTATTTCACAGCCCCCACGTCACTAATTAGCTGGTGTCTTCCTTTCTTGTTGCATTCCCATGACATAACCCCCTCATTAATCTCTGTCCTGATCAGCTCCTCATTAAGAGGAGGAACACACACAGCATTCCAGAGAGCCCCAGGAGCCGATGTGAACTGGGGATTGCCTGTGGGCTCCCACCCTTCCAGCGACTCACTGGGGGAGGTAAGTCAGCATGACAAATGGGGGGGGGGGGTGATTAATTTCGTAAAGGTGAGCTGCCAAGAAAAATAAATTGGATGTGTGCCCTAGTTCTGCTAGAGGAGGCCTAAAACTCCCCGCCCCCCTCCCCAGCTTATTTTTAATTGTAGGAATATCAAATCTCGTCTCCCTTATTTTTGCTGGAGATTTCCCTGGAGGAGGGAGCCCTCAGTTGTGTGTGTCAAATCTTTCACCAAGAGAGTTTTTCTCCCAAGAGTTTGTAGGGCATTTGACTCAAATGAGTGTTGAAAAAACAACAAGCGAATAAGATTTTTAACAAGTCTGATCAAAAATCCCTTTCCCAGCCAGTCTGTACTGTTCCGTTCGCTGGTCACCATCTTACTGGTGCTCAGGGGCCAGTCTTCTGGGATAAACAGGACCCGGAACCTCCCATGTAAAAAAACTAGCCTTAAAAAACTGAAAACAAATGCACCCCAAATTGTCTTTGAGCTCTCCTTTAAGCACGACAAAGAAGCAAACAAAGAAAGAACACATACATTCCCCGCCCACCCCTGGCAGGTCATGTTTCACTGGAGTTCCAGAGCAGGAAGGGCCCACTGCACACTGGCTGTGAGGCCTCAATCCACCACTCAAACCGCGTCAGTCACCACCACTGAAATGCAGCCACTTCTGGTGTGGGGCACCACACAACAGCTGAGGACAGGAAGGGAAGAATCCTTGCTTCAGTTGAAACTGCATAGGAAATATAGGAAGGCAGGAAGTAATGACCCAAGTTGGAATTTGGCCAGGACACTAGGATTACCGATCCTGATGTTCCCAAAAGTGCCATGGGAGCTTCTTGGGAGACCCAACCACTGAAACCTGAAGAGGATTCATGCAGTCTGGATCCTGGAGGAAGCAGGAGCCAGGATAGGGCCCCATGGGGCTGCTGGTCTCTGCCAGGCCATTTCCCATTTCCACCATGGGTTTTCATGTCATCTGGGCTCCTGCAACAGGTGGGTCATTTCTGCTGTGAAACCCACATTGATTTCCCCGCATGCCCCTGGATTGTCAGTTACAAGGCAGCCCATCCCGTCTGCTGCAGGAATGACTGAAACAAACAATGCAGCTCTGCATGCCAAAGCCAGACATGGCTCCTGCCCTGAACTATGCAGAGACAGGCAACCAGCCTGACAGTGCATGCGGGCTTAGAATGAGTGGGCACACAGATTCATGGCAGAGCCCAGCAGGTTCTGTTCACAGGAGGAAGCTAATAGCCAAACCTTAGAGTCATGTTTGGTGAATTTACTGCTAGATTCACTTCGTTGCAGAATTGTGCTTTGGAATCTAAGCTTTCATTTACACATCTAGCCAGTATGGTTGGGAGGAAAACTTTCAGAATATGAAGCAAGTGTAATTGATGCAGTGCTGTTTGCCTGAGTTTGCAGACAGCCTGAAACAATACTCAGTTATAATGGTCTCATTCATCTTAAATGGATGTTGACTCTGAAACCTAATGATCACATTCCAAAATCAAGATTGTTAACTAATTCAGTGCGGCACACCTCAGCAGAAACATTCAGATGATATTATTATACCATGATCCAGATCACCCTCCACACCTTCCCTGGTGCCACAAGCCCAGCTGCCCCAAATCACTAGCTTCCTCCTCACATCCCAAAACAACATCTATGGGGCAGTTACATATTCTCAGTCCAAAAAGTAGGCTACCCATTGAAAAGTAAAACTTTGGGGCAGAATTTAAATAAGCCAAATTTCATATAAACAGAAATAACTCAGGGAACAATGTATTGACTGCATTATTCGTGTTCCTATTTCAGTTATTAAAACATCCCCTTTTCAATGTTACTGACGTGGTCCCCGAATCTGCAGTCTGGGCACCGCTGCTAGGCACAAAGATGCTCCCCCATTACCCACAATGCCCAAGGATACGCACATGACCCACAGTCCCTGGAGATGCACATTATCCAAAACAATCCAGGGACTACCCATTACCCACAATGCCCAGGGAATGCACACACATTACCCACAATACCCAGAGAACATGCAGTGCCCGGGGAATGCACACACATTCCCCACAATACCCAGAGAACATGCAGTGCCCGGGGAATGCACACACATTCCCCACAATACCCAGAGAACATGCAGTGCCCGGGGAATGCACACACATTCCCCACAATACCCAGAGAACATGCAGTGCCCGGGGAATGCACACACATTACCCATAAATGCCCATGTTAAGTATCTGCAATGCTAATTGTTGAACTGGAGCCCACTGGAGCCTGTGCTGAGCGTGTGGCTGCTGTCACCCCGTGCTGCTCACACATCATACCCAGACTGTATGAAGTCCCGAGCTAGTCACCCCCCAAACCCACCCACCCGCACATGCTCGCTGATGTTCTCCTTCTTCCCACTAACAGCCTCGAGGTGAAAGGCTCAAAAGCCCCTGACTCAGCTAGTTCCCATCTACTGTCAATTCCACCCATCCCATGCTGATCAGAAGGGCTCCTGTGCTGTGACCCTGCCCAGCCTTCTAGATGATCTGCAGAGCTTCCCCTTACCCCCCTCAGGAATGTCTGGATGGTAGAGCAGGGGGATTCCTCTGCTCTCCCCTGACTGAATCTCTCTTGTTCCTAGGAAAATCCAAGGAATTCTGCAGCATTAACCAATCATTAGCTATGGTTGTGTGCATGTCCCAGATTGCCGCACTGCATAGAATTCATGGAGTCACTTAAAACACAAGGAGAGAGCGAGCAGCCAAACTGTTATATGTTGATAAGGGGAAAGGAGCGAAACTGCCAAGAAATTAGATCTCATTTTGGATAATTAAAGGGAAGGTGGCAGCTTTCACCCCAGGCTGCATCTTCTCAAGGAACGATAAAATGCACAGAACATTGCTGGCTGCGTCTCTGCAAACACCTAATGCCCTGGCTGCCTAGGGGGTGCCACCCTGGACATGTCTGTGACTCACGCTAACGGCATTTGGGCTGTATAAGTAGGGGCATTGCCAGCAGATCGAGGGACGTGATCATTCCCCTCTATTCAACATTGGTGAGGCCTCATCTGGAATACTGTGTCCAGTTTTGGGCCCCACACTACAAGAAGGATGTGCAAAAATTGGAAAGAGTCCAGCGGAGGGCAACAAAAATGATTAGGGGGCTGGAGCACATGACTTATGAGGAGAGGCTGAGGGAACTGGGATTGTTTAGTCTGCAGAAGAGAAGAATGAGGGGGGATTTGATAGCTGCTTTCAACTACCAAGGGGGGTTCCAAAGAGGATGACCTAGACTGTTCTCAGTGGTGGCAGATGACAGAACAAGGAGTAATGGTCTCGAGTTGCAGTGGGGGAGGTCTAGGTCGGATATTAGGAAAACCTTTTTCACTAGGAGGGCGGTGAAGCACTGGAATGCATTACCTAGGGAGGTGGTGGAATCTCCTTCCTTAGAGGTTTTTAAGGCCCAGCTTGACAAAGCCCTGGCTGGGATGATTTAGTTGGGAATTGGTCCTGCTTTGAGCAGGGGGTTGGACTAGATGACTTCCTGAGGTCCCTTCCAACCCTGAGATTCTATGATTCTATGATTCAATCAATTAACATCCCCGAATGAGGGCTGAACTCCCCTGGCAGGGCTGTGACAACAGGAGAGACCTGGCACCCAGGGCATCCCACAGGGCATGGAGGGAGCCCATCTGTAATGGGGCACAGTCAGCGCAGGAAGTGAACCCTCCATTACAGTCACAGCATGGACCAGCCTGAGGATAACCGCCTGTAATGAATCCCTGTGCTACTGACAACTGCTGGGCAGAGCCAGACTGGCACCCTAACAACCAGCTCCAAGAACACAGGCCTCCACCACTTGAGCTAGAGGAGAACTCCCTGGGGTGACACTAGGAGCAGGTCTCTTACCCTCTCTGGACCAGATGATCTCATGCATACACCCTTTTTCCTGGTGACTGGCACAGCCTTAATCACAGCCCCTGCCTCTTGGCACTGCTTCTTATGAAAAATAAAAGCGGGCCCATGGGAAGAGGGGATCCTGTGTGCTGCAGGGGGTCTGTGTTTTGAAAAGTGTTTCTGGTCAAATTGAAATAAAAATCACGGAGCCACTTCCCTGGGCTTGTTTTGGCCCCTGTTTGAGCAGACTGAGTCCCTTAGCTGCCAGCAATATGCTGCAGAGTATATGACCCTCAGGACATTTGTCGCTCTGCACCTTGCGGCTTGCTGCTGTTCGCATCCTGAGCACTGTGAGACCCCCTGGGACACTACTGGGGGACGGGACGGGGGGGAACTGCTTAGCAGCAGGATCAGGTCAGGGTTTTTCCTATTCAAATCTGCATCCGAAGGTGCAGTGAGAGGCTCTGGGAGAGGCTAGCTGGCTGATGTGCCATGGCACCAGTTAGACAGGGAGATTCACCTCCGGCCTTCTCCCCCGTGCCATACGGCCTGGTGGGAACGTTCCGCAATGGCTGTGCAATCCCTGAGGGCTTCACCGCTCTGCCAAAACCACAGCATGCACTTCTGAAATGGGACTTCTCTGGGACACACAGGAACTGGCTGCAGCCTCTGTACCATCCCAAACCGAGGAGTTGCTGGCATTCCCCTCCAAAAGAGGAGCTTTCAGACCTGACGTCTTCTGGGTTTGCATGGAAGTAGCCCCCAAGATGGCTGAGAGTTGGCCAAAAGTGGGTGGGGTGAACAGGGGATGCTAAGTTACATCAAATCACTGGCGAAAGGCAGCACAGAGAGAAACAATGGTGACCAGGAAGACTGACAGACACGGGGCTAGCAGGGCTAATTCAGCCACCTGCACAGGTTTGATTCCTAATAACAAGCTTTTCCAGGACCTAAGGCCAATGTTACCATTCAATTATTTTTCCTGCCTAAACATGGCAACAGTCTGTGAAATTGACTAGAATCAAAGTGAAACTGACTAGCCCAGCAGCCTCCAAAAGACCCCCAGCATAAACAGGGATTAATCAACACTAAGGGAGAAGCAGGCTGATCCAGTGGGTAGGGTGCTAGCTTTGGAGACTCGGCTTCAGGTCCCTGGTCTGCCACAGCCTTCCTGTGTGCCCTTGATCAAATCACCTAGTCTCTCTGGGCCTCAGCCCCCTCATCTGTACAATGGGGATACTAGTCCTGCCCTGCTGCACAGGGTGTGGGAGGATAAATCCATTTGTGACTGCGATGTGCTCCAGTACTGTGGCACTGGGGCCAGGTAAGGCTCTCAGACAGAAAGTCCCCAGTAACAATCCAAGCTGTTGTCAGTGACATTTGGTTTTTAAAAGCATATAGGGCCAAAACCCAAAGTTCAGGGAACTGTCAGCATTTGGCACATGGCTTTTAAAGTGAGAGTGGCCTGAATTCTACTCTCCCCAAGTTGAAATCAGGAGTAACTCACCACACTCGCCTCAGGGTCAGGGAGAGGAAGAATCCAGTCCAGAGCTTCTCATAGACTTGAAGGTCAGAAGGGACCATTATGATCTTCTAGTCTGACCTCCTGCACAATGCAGGTCACAGAATCTCACCCACCCACTCCTGTAACAAATGCCTGACCTATGTCCGAGCTATTGAAGTCCTCAACTTGTGGTTTAAAGACTTCAAGGTGCAGAGAATCCTCCAGCAAGTGACCTGTGCCCCACGCTGCAGAGGAAGGCAAAAAACCCCCAGGGCCTCTGCCAATCTGCCCTGGAGGAAAATTCCTTCCCGACCCCAAATATGGTGAGCAGCTAAACCCTGAGCATGTGGGCAAGACTCACCAGCCAGCACCCAGGAAAGAATTCTCTGTAGTAACTCAGATCCCACCCCATCGAACATCCCATCACAGGCCAGTGGGCATATTTACCACTAATAGTCAAAGATCAATTAATTGCCAAAATTAGACAATCCCATCATACCACCCCCTCCATAAACTTATCAAGCTTAGTCTTGAAGCCAGATATGTCTTTTGCCCCCACTACTCCCCTTGGAAGGCTGTTCCAGAACTTCACTCCTCTGATGGTTAGAAACCTTTGTCTAATTTCAATATTAAACTTCCTAATGACCAGTTTATATCCATTTGTTCTTGTGTCCACATTGGTACTGAGCTTAAATAATTCCTCTCCCTCCCTGGTATTTATCCCTCTGATATATTTATCAAGAGCGATCATATCTCCCCTCAGCCTTCTTTTGGTTAGGCTAAACAAGCCAAGCTCTTTGAGTCTCCTTTCATAAGACAGGTTTTCCATTCCTCGGATCATCCTAGTAGCCCTTCTCTGTACCTGTTCCAGTTTGAATTCATCCTTCTTAAACATGGGAGACCAGAACTGCACACACTATTCCAGATGAGGTCTCACCAGTGCCTTGTACAACAGTACTAACACCTCCTTATCTCTACTGGAAATACCTCGCCTGATGCATCCCAAGATCGTATTTGCTTTTTTCACAGCCATATCACATTGGCGGCTCATAGTCATCCTGTGATTAACCAATACTCTGAGGTCCTTTTCCTCCTCTCTTACTTCCAAGTGATGCGTCCCCGGTTTATAACAAAAATTCATGTTATTAATCCCCAAATGCATGACCTTGCACTTTTCACTATTAAATTTCATCCTATTACTATTACTCCAGTTTACAAGGTTGTCCAGCTCTTCCTGTATGATCTCCCGGTCCTTCTCTGTATTGGCAATACCTCACAGCTTTGTGTCATCCGCAAACTTTATTAGTACACTCCCACTTTTTGTGTCAAGGTCAGTAATAAAAAGATTAAATAAGATTGGTCCCCAAACCGATCCCTGAGGAACTCCACTAGTAACCTCCCTCCAGCCTGACAGTTCACCTTTCAGTATAACCCTTTGTAGTCTCCCCTTTAACCAGTTCCTTATCCACCTTTCAATTTTCATACTGATTCCCATCTTTTCCAATTTAGCCTCTCTACTGCTGTCCTTCACAGGAATCGTTTCTACTGGTTGTCAGCCCCAAATGGGGAGCTTACAGCATAGTGGGTCAGCCCATGGGCGTGTCGCCAGCATCGACCCCAGCAGCATGTCCCCTGCCAGCTGCAACCTTCACAGCTAGCACAGGGGCTGGGGGCAGGCACACAGTGAGACAGACAGCCCCAGATTTGCTAATGCAGAAAGGCTGTTGCTTTGCTATTGTTCTTGTTGGTAAAGGAAAACTGGGCCCATGTCCCTCAGAGCACAGCTCCCAAACAGCCTCCTCTAAACGGACAGCGAAATGGAAGCTGGCACACGCGCCTCCCCTGCGGCTAACATAGCCTTACTGGGCCTTTATAGGGCATGCTGCAGACCCCATCTGATTGCTGGGTTTTCGGGGCAGGCAGAGTGGGTGCCAAGGGACTAGCAGTGGGGTGGGGCAGGGCAGGGTGTATTTTGTTGCTTTGAATTCCTGGCTGGCTAAGTTACTGCATGCTGAGAGCTCGGTTATATTCCAGTGCAGTTATTCCTGGAGGGACTGTGATTCTAAATAACCACCAGGCAGGGCCGGCTCCAGGCACCAGCCCATCAAGCTTGTGCTTGGGGCGGCACCTGGAGGGGGGCGGGGCGGCGCTCCGGCCGCCGAGGAGAGTGGAGCCCCGGCCTGGCTCGCCGCCAGGGAGAGCGGAGCCCCAGCGGGGCTCGCCGCCCTCCTCCCGGCGCTCTGGCCGCCGGGGAGAGCGGAGCCCCGGCTGGGCTCTGTGGCCGCCGGGGAGAGCGGAGCCCCGGCTGGGCTCTCCGCCCTCCTCCCGGCGCTGTGGCCGCCGGGGAGAGCGGAGCCCCAGACGGGCTCTCCGCCCTCCTCCCGGGGCTCCGGCCGCCAGCGGAGCTGCGGTGGGCTAGCCGCCCTCCCCCCTGCGCTCCGGCTGGTCGGGGAGAGTGGCCCGCGGCCGGGCTCCGCACCCTCCCCTGCCGCGCTGGGGGGAGGGGAGGGCGGCAGGAGGCTTTTTTGCCTGGGGCGGCAAAAAAGCCAGAACCGGCCCTGCCACCAGGGCACCCACTGCTGTGGAGAGGCTGTATTTAAATTGTAAAAGAACTAGATAAATTCATGGAGAATAGATCCATCAATGGCTATTAGCCAGGCTGCGCAGGGATGGTGTCCCTAGAAGCTGTTTGCCAGAAGCTGGGAATGGGCGATGGGATGTCCTGTGCCACCTTATAGACTAACAGACGTATTGGAGCATGAGCTTTCGTGGGTGAATACTCACTTCGTCTATAAGGTGCCACAGGACTCTTTGCTGCTTTTACAGATCCAGACTAACACGGCTACCCCTCTGATACTTGATGATTCCCTGTTCTGTTCATTCCCTCTGGGGCACCTGGCACTGGCCACTGTCGGAAGACAGGACACTGGGCTGGATGGACCCTTGGTTTGACCCCGTAGGGCCACTCTTATGTTCTTATTGTATTGTACGGAAATCTAAATAAACAAATACATTTGTCACCATTTAAAAAGCTTCCTGCCTATGGGCCAAGCAAAGCCCAGGGCCATTTTCTCTGTGTCATCTCACAGCAACAACCCATGTGTGCGAGCGAACAGAACAGAGTGGCTGGCTATGGGCACTCAGGAGCCACCTGTGGCAGAGCCATGCCACACAGAACAGCCATGGCCACCGTCTGGGCAGCTCAGGGCAAAGCTGGGCTCAGCTCGGCTCTTGTGATTTACGCATTGGATGGGGCCAGACCAGCCTTCGTTTGGGGTTTGCATCAGGCCACCTCCTGCTCTCGGGTTTCACTTGGAAGTGAGGCTCAGCAAAACCACAAACGCAAGGATCCTTTTAGCCTTGCACTCCATGAACCGTCCTACCAGCCTGTGACCCAGGGGCTTCCAAGGGTCTGCTCCTAGGGGCTTTACAAATGGATGGTGCTCTATTGGAAACCCATAGCAGGGCCCAGGCCCACTGACAGAGCAGAACGCCCCCCCCATACACACAAGCATAGAACCACCATTGAGAGGCCACCCCCTCTGGCATAGCTGCCCTATTCCTTTCCTCTTGTTAATTACTATTATGTGTATTGGGTTAGCATCTAGGGGCCTCAGCTGAGATCGGGGGCCTGCTGTGCCAGGCGCTGGCTGGACCCTGCCGAGATCGGGGGCCCCCCCGTGCCGGGTGCTGCCCAGACACCTAGTGGGAGCCTCAAAGAGCTTCACCTCTAAACAAACTAGATACACGCTGGAAGGGAAAGTGATTTGCCCATGCACAGGACAGTGGAGGCGCTGGAATCAGAGTTCACAGCTCCTGTCTACTGGTCTCTATCTACTGGACTTTCAATTCAATGTAATGGGGTGATGAGGGGAGGGAGACAGAGGGGGGCACTTCTGAAGGCTGCTGCCCACACCTTTGTCTGGAGGGATGAAGCTCTTGGTCAGGGGCTCCTTGCTGGGGGATAAGGTCTTTCCTCTTGCACTGGGTCCCACTGCTCCTCCCTGAGGGTTCTCTCTCCAGCCAGTGACAGCAGATGGTACCATCCTGGTGCCCTGCTGCCTGGCCCGGGTGCATTCACCCCCCCTTCCCATGCCAAGGCAGGGTGTCGGTGCCCAGGGTGGCAGATGTGACACTGACAACTGGGGAGTATCACATTGCTGGTTTCCACAGATGCCAGCCCCATACCCTGCAGGGCTGCTTGGGGCTCAGATGACTGCAGAGAGGTCACGGGCACATTCTTTCCCACATCAGTAGGACTGTGGGAGCACATCAGGGCCCCCAAGGCCTCCTCCCCCCACGCAGCTAGGTGCTGTCAGTCCCTCCCGCCCTGCTCCCTCCATGCACTGTATGGAGCCGGTCTCAGTCTCTCCCAGGGGTCAGCACAGGTCTGTCCCTGTCGCTGGGCCGGAGCCTGGGGCCGCAGCTCCCTGCTCTCTCTGCCTGCACCTGAGAGGAGGCGACAACAGGCGCTGCAGGATTGTTGCCAGTTGCTATGGCTACATGGAAGAGTGGAAATGGGGAGACGGGGGAGGGAAGAAGCTGACGGAGTCCCCCAGGGACTCTGCTCTCCAAGCTGCAGCCTGGGCTTGGCTGATGCCTATTAGCGCAATCGCCCTGACGCACCCATGCGCCCCTTCCCGCACATGCCAGAACAATGGGCCCCTCCAACCCAGCCTCTCTGACACCCCAGGCCAGTCTCCTGCCTCCTGCTGCAGTGGATCAGACCAAGAGCCCATCTAGGCCGGCCTCCCATCTCTTCCACGGGCCCAAACCAGATGCTTCAGAGGACGATGCGAGGAACCCAGTACAGGATGAATGGGGACCAATCTGCCCACAGGGGAAGTCCCCCAATCCCTGGGCACAGCTCCTCCTGCGATCTCTGGCGGAGAACTGGCAGCACCCTGCCAGGAGTACAGGGAGCCATGTTCCCGGGCTGGCCAGGCAGCTGTAATGCAGGATGGTTCCAGCTGCGCTCTGTCCCACGGGGCTAGCACTCTTTCCTAGGGATGGAAACTCTCTGAGTGAGACCAGAGGCTGCATTTCCTGCCCCCCCCAACCAACATCAGCCTCCCTAGTGATTCCTGAAGAAACGCCTGCCCCACATCGCCCCAGACGGACATCAGTGCCCCAGCCCTGTGCCACAAGCACCATTCTCCTGGCTCAGGAGTCCCTCAGACCACTCTAGAAGGGGTCAGTAGAGAGCCATGCTCAGCACACCCACCGATGGCCCCAGGCCTGTCAGCTCTGTGAACTCAGGATCTGAGTTCACACAGCTGGATTGGCTGCAACGTGGCTGGGAAACTATATTGGCCCCAAAAACCACACTAAGGAAAGTGTGGGGTGGCTTCAACACCTCACAGATGTGTGTATTTTATCCACACAGCACCATCACCATAGTACAGATGGGGAAACTGAGGCACTGGGAGGGGAGCTTCCCAAGGACACCTAGTAGGTCAGTAGAAGAGTGGGGAAACAGATCACAGGGCTCTGCCCAATTCTTCATCCCCACTACAACTTCTAATGCATCTCAGCCTAGGCCAGACCCTGGTTTGATCTCATCTCTCAGATGGAGTAATTCCCAGCAGCCACCACCCCAGTGAGGGCAAACCCTCTTCAGAAGGGGGCAGCATAAAACAGCAGCTAGTGTAAGGGCCTGGGATGCAGAAGACTGGGCTATTCCTGAACATAAGAACGGCCAAACTGGGTCAGACCAAAGGTCCATCCAGCCCAGTCTCCTGTCTTTCGACAGTGGCCAGTGCCAGGTGCCCCAGAGGGAATGAACAGAAGAGGTAATCATCAAGTGATCCATCCCCTGTCGCCCATTCCCAGCTTTTGGCAAACAAGAGGCTAGGGCCACCATCCCTGCCCATCCTGGCTAACAGCCATTGATGGACCTATCCTCCATGAACTTACCTAGTTCTTTTCTGAACCATGCTATAGCCTTGGCCTTCCCAAAATCTTCTGGCAAGGAGTTCCACAGGTTGACTGGGCGTTGTGTGCAGCAATACTTCCTTTTGTTTGTTTTAAACCTGCTGCCTATTAATTTCATTTGGTGACCCCTAGTTTGTGTGTTATGATAAGGAGTTAATAACATTTCCTTATTCACTTTCTCTATACCAGTCATGATTTTACAGACCTCAATCATATCCCTCTGTCCTTAGTCATCTCTTTTCCAAGCTGAAACGTCCCAGTTTTATTAATCTCTCCTCATATGGAAGCTGTTCTATATCGCTAATCATTTTTGTTGCCCTTTTCTGAACCTTTTCCAATTCCAATATATCTTTTTCGAGATAGGGCGATTACATCTTCACACAGTTGTCACGGAGTGTGGGGGAGTCAGGGCCCTGCACCCCTCTTCCTGAGATTCACAGTGACTCTCAGCCAGCCAGTAAAACAGAAGGTTTATTAGATGACAGAAGTGAGGTTCTTACCCACGAAAGCTTATGCTCCCAGTACTTCTGTTAGTCTCAAAGGTGCCACAGGACCCTCTGTTGCTTTTTACAGATTCAGACTAACACGGCTCCCCCTCTGATATTAGATGACAGGAACACAGTCCCAAGCAGTGTGTGTAGGTACAACCAGAACCCCTCAATCAAGTCCTTCTGGGGAGTTTAGGGAACTTAGACCCCAGCTTGGGGTTCCCTGCGTTGCACCACCCAGCCCAAATGGAAATTAAAAAATTCTCCCCCCTCCCCTCTCCTTTGTTCAGTCTCCCAGGCAGAAGGTGTCACTTCTCCCACTTCCCCCTCCCCCCGGCTCAGGTTACAGCTCAGGTAGCTTCCTTCAAGGGAAGTCCCCCATCCCCAATGCAACTTCCCTGCAACATTCCCAGGTCAGTCCGCCCCACTCCCTGACCCCCTTCAAGACTGAACTGAGCGGGGTCACTCTGACCAGTGACCTGGGGAAGTTCAGGGCCCCCTCTCCGGGACAACGCATCCCCTATCAGGTTAGCACTTCGCTTCACATGGACCACGTCCACGTCATAATCCTGCAGGAGCAGGCTCCACCGCAGGAGCTTGGCGTTGGCTCCTTTCATCTGGTGCAGCCAGGTCAGAGGAGAGTGGTCGGTGTGCACGGTGAAGTGTGGCCCAAAGAGATATGGCTCTAGTTTCTTGAGGGCCCACACCATGGCCAGGCATTCCTTCTCGATGGTCACGTAGTTCCGCTCCCGGGGAAGCAACTTCTTGCTCAGGTACATGATTAGGTGTCTCTCCCCCTTTTCATCCTCCTGCATTAACACTGCCCCCAGTCCCGTGTCTGAGGCGTCAGTGAACACCATAAAGGCCTTGTCAAAGTCTGGGTTTGCCAGAACTGGGCCGCTGACCAGAGCCTCCTTCAGCGCCCGGAGAGCCTGCTGGCACTCCTCGGTCCAGACCACCTTGTCTGGCTTCCCCTTCTTGCACAGCTCAGTGATGGGGGTGGCTATGGAGCTAAAGTGGGGCATGAACCTTCGATAGTACCCTGCCATCCCAATAAAGGCTTGGACCTGCTTTTTGGTTTGCGGAGCGGGAAAGTCTCTGATCACCTCCACTTTGGCTGGTTCTGGCTTTAGGCAGCTGCTCCCCACCCGGTGACCTAGGTAGGATACTTCAGCCATCCCCACCTTGCACTTCTCAGCTTTTACGGACAGCCCAGCCTCCTGGAGTCGGTCCAGCACTTGTTTACCCTGGGACACATGACCCTCCCAGGTCTGGCTAAAGACACAGATGTCGTCAATATACGCCACAGCAAAACTCTCCATCCCCCTCAGTAGCTGATCCACCAGGCGCTGGAAGGTGGCCGGCGCTCCCTTGAGGCCGAAAGGCAGGGTCAGGAACTCAGAGCCCCAGAGGGGTGATAAAGGCCGATTTCAGTCTGGCATCTGCATCCAGTGGCACTTGCCAGTAGCCCTTTGTAAGATCCATGGTGGTAAGGTAGTGAGCTCCTCCTAGCTTGTCTAGGAGCTCGTCAGGCCTGGGCATGGAGTAGGCATCAGACACGGCGATGGCATTGAGCTTCCAATAGTCCACACAGAACCGGATCGACCCGTCCTTTTTGGGGACCAGCACCACTGGCGAGGCCCAAGGGCTGGAAGACGGCTGGATCATCCCCAAAGCCAGCATGTCCCTGACCTCTCTTTCCAGGTCCTGAGCAGTTTTGCCTGTGACTCGGAAGGGGGAGCATTTTATAGGCAGGTGCGATCCTGTCTGCACCCGGTGGACGGTCAGATTAGTGCGTCCGGGCTGGTTGGAAAACAGCTGTTGGTACAGATGCAGCACCTCTCTGAGCTCAGCATGCTGGGCCGGGGTCAGCTGATCAGAGAGGGGAATTGCTTCCAGGGGGAAACCAGCTCTTATCCCAGGGAATAGATCTACTAAAGGGTCATCTCCCTGCCCCTCCCAATGTCCACACACGGCCAACACCACATTCCCCCTGTCATAATATGGCTTCATCATATTCACATGGTACACCCGACGGTGGTGTGCCCGGTTCGACAGCTCCACCACATAGTTTACCTCGTTTAGTTGCTTGACAACCTTGAAGGGCCCTTCCCAGGAGGCCTGGAGTTTGGTTTTCCTCACGGGGATGAGGACCATCACCTGATCCCCGGTGGCGAAGGCACGGGCCCACGCTGTGCAGTCATACCAGATCTTCTGCTTCCTCTGGGCTCCGGCCAGATTCTCCCTGGCCAGGCCCATGAGTTCAGCAAGTCTTTCCTGGAAAGTCAGGACATACTCCACCACCGACTCTCCCTTGGGAGTGGCCTTCCCCTCCCATTTGTCTCTCATCAGGTCTAGGGACCCCCTTACCCGCCTTCCATATAACAGTTCGAAAGGCGAAAACCTGGTAGACTCCTGGGGTACCTCCCTGTACGCGAACAGCAGGTGAGGTAAGTACTTGTTCCAGTCCTACGGGTGCTGGTTCATAAAGGTTTTTAGCATCATCTTTTGTGTTCCGTTGAACCTCTCCACCAGCCCATTGGATTGGGGGTGATATGCTGAGGCCCAGTTGTGCCGGACCCCACATTTCTCCCACAAGCACCGGAGTAGGGCCGACATGAAGTTGGACCCTTGGTCTGTTAAGACTTCCTTGGGAAACCCCACTCGGCTGAAAATGGTCAGCAGCACATCTGCCACAGTGTCTGCTTCGATGGACAATAAGGGCACTGCCTCGGGGTAGTGGGTGGCGAAATCTACCACCACCAGAATGTATTTCTTCCCTGACTGGTCATCTTGCTAAGAGATCCCACTATGTCCACGGCCACCTTCTGGAAAGGCTCCTCTATGATGGGCAAAGGCCTCAACGCCGCTTTCCCCTTGTCCCGGGCCTTCCCCACCCTCTGACAGAGGTCACAGGATTGGCAGTAGTCAGACATTGGAAAAGACCCCAGGCCAGTAAAAGTTCTGTAGCAGCCTCTGCCTGGTGTGCCAGATTCCCTGGTGCCCTCTGAGAGGGATCTCATGGGCCAGGTACAGTAGCTTGCGGCGATACTTCTGGGGTACCAGCAGGTGCCTCCTGATCCCCCAGGACTCCATCTCCCCGTGGGGAGCCCATTCTCAGTATAGGAACCCCTTCTCCCACAGGAACCTCTCCTTGCAACCTCTCCTCATGGTCTGTACCACACTGAGGTCAGCTAGGTCCCTTGTCTTCCGCAAGGAGGGATCTTTCTGCAACTCGGCCTGGAACTCGGCTGCTTGAGAAGGGACGGGGACCTGCTCCCTCTCGTCGACTGGGTTGGAAGCCACAGCCACCCCGAGCCTTGTTCTTGGGTGTTCCCTCCCCACCAGGGTAAGGTTCTGTGCCTCCGGTGTGACATCCTTCCCGAGGTCAGGGCGTAGTGCCCCTCGCCGGCTCTGGCTACGGGTCACGACTAAGACATGGGGGTTGCTTGGCCAGTCCTCTAGGTTTCCCCCCCCCCCCATCAACACCTCAGTGGGCAAATGGTGGTGCACTCCCACGTCCTTGGGGTCCTCCTTTGCCCCCCATTTCAGGTGTACCTTCACCACGGGCACCTTGAATGGGGTCCCGCCCACCCCCATCAGGGTCAGGAAGGTGTTGGGTATCACCTGATCTGGAGCTATCACCTCGGGCCGGGCCAGTGTCACCTCACCGCCTGTATCCCAGTATCCATAGACTTTCCTCCCATCCACCTCCAGGGGAACAAGGCATTAGCTCTGCAGGGACAGCCCCGCGCCCACTCTGTAAACGGAGAACTTTGAGTCCGGAGTATCCGGCCCCCCAGAGAAGCTGGCCTGGGGCCCTTCTCTCTCTTGAGCAGTTGATAAGCTGCCAGCCCCTCTTCCCTGGGAAGCCTGCCCCTCGTCCGTCTGGGCCTCTACGAAGTTAACCCGGTGTTGGTTCGGTCTGCTCAGTCTGTCCTTGAGCTTGGGGCACTGGGCCTGAATGTGGCCTCTTTGGCTGCAGTAATAGCAGCTCATGACCCATTGGTCCCCTCGAACCGGTTGGTTGTCCCTGACGCTGGGCGTTCCCCTTGAGAAGGGATTCCCCATATTCCCCCTTTGGGAGGTCCCCGGGTGACTCTCTCTCTGCATCGCAGTGGGCCTGTTCCTTTGGGACTCCTCCCTGCCACCCCCTGACCAGCTCTTCACAAACTCATTGGCCAGCCACCCTGCGTGTCGCGGGTTCTCTGGCTTTTTGTCCCTCAACCACAGCCTCAGGTCGGATGGGCACCGCTCATACAGTTGCTCCAGTACCAGCAGTTTAACCAGGTCCTCCTTCGTCTGGGCCCCATTTGCCCACTTGCTGGCGTATCCCTCCATGCGGACGGCTAGTTGCAGATATGAGATGTCAGGGGGGTTTATCCTGACTCTGGAACCTTTCCCGGTACATCTCAGGAGTCAGTCCAAACTCATGTAGCAGGGCCTTTTTGAATAGTTCGTAGTCCCCTTTCTCCGCCCCTTCCAGTTGGCGGTACAATGCCACGACTTTGGGGTCCAGTAAGGGGGTGAGAACCTGGAGTCTGTCCGCAGGATCAACCTGGTGCAGCTCGCAGAATGTCTCAAAGGCATCCAGGAAGTCATCCATGTCCTCCCCCTCCTTATGCTGGGCCAAGATGCACTTATCAAAGCTCCGTGCAGCCCTGGGTCCCCCCTCACTCACCACAGCCGGGGGCTCACTGCCCCTCAGCCTCGCCAGCTCCAGTTCATGCTGCCTCTGTTGTTCACGATCTGCCAGCTCTCTCAGTTTTAGCTCTTTCTCCCATTCCAGCCGCTTCCGCTCCATGGATGCTGAGTGTCACCAGGAGGATCCCCTGCTGGCCGGCGAGCTTTGCTGGGAGGATCCCCTGCTGGCCAGGGGGTTAATGGTGCCCTCGGTATTTGCTGGGTTCCTCCTCACCCTTCCCCAGGCATAATAAGGAGGGGTATCGGGAAGCCCTCAGCAGTCAGCTGACCACTCCCAGCTGGGACAGACACTGGTGCCTGCGCTACATCTGCCAGGCTGCTTCCCTCAGAGACAGGGATCAGTTCATTCGCGCGATCTCCCTCCTCCAGCTGGGCAATGAGCTGTTCTTTGGTGAGCCTCCCAATGCGCAGCCCCCTCTGCTTGCACAGCTCCACCAGGTCACTCTTAAGCCGCTTGGCATACATCTTCCTGCTGGCCACTCACCGGCCTGTGTGCTCACAGCTCCCCACAGTTCCCAGGGGGACCCCTAGTGTGCCAGCCCTTCTCGAGGTCACCACCTCTCTGCCAGGGTCGACTGCAGACTCCTCTGCCCTTGGGACCACTCGCTGCGATCCCCCGGGGGACCCTGTTACTGCAAAAGTCCTTCTCGCTGATCACACACTCCCAGGGGTGAATCGCCCCCTGAAACCGTCCCTCTTTGACTCTTCAGAACACCTGGTCCCCGTCAATCTCCCTTTGTTTTACTGCTCCCCAGTTGCTTACGGCAGGAAGCACCGTCCACGGGGTGCAGTAGATCCCACCACTGCCACCAATTGTCACGGAGTGTGGGGGAGTCAGGGCCCTGCACCCCTCTTCCTGAGATTCACAGTGACTCTCAGCCAGCCAGTAAAACAGAAGGTTTATTAGATGACAGGAACACAGTCCCAAGCAGAGAGTGTAGGTACAACCAGAACCCCTCAATCAAGTCCCTCTGGGGGGTTTAGGAAGCTTAGACCCCAGCTTGGGGTTCCCTGTGTTGCACCACCCAGCCCAAACGGAAACTACAAAAAACTCCTTCAGCAGCTTTCTCCCCCATCCCCTCTCCTTTGTTCAGTCTCCCGGGCAGAAGGTGTCACTTCTCCCAACACCCCCTCCTGGCTCAGGTTACAGCTCAGGTAGCTTCCTTCAAGGGAAGTCCCCCATCCCCAGTGCAACCCCCGTGCAACATTCCCAGGTCAGTCCGCCCCGCTCCCTGCGCCGTCACAGCAGTATTCAAGATGTGGGTGTACCATGGATTTATACAGAGGCAATATGATATTTTCTGTCTTATTATCTATCCCTTTCTTAATGATACCCAACATTCTATTTGCTTTTTTGACTGCCGCTGCACATTGAGTGGATGTTTCCAGAGAACTATTCACAATGACTCCAAGATCTCTTTCTTGAGAGGTAACAGCTAATTTACACCCCATCATTTTATATGTATAGACGTGATTATGTTTTCCAGTGTGCATTACTTTGCATTTATCAACATTGAATTTCATCTGCCATTTTGTTGCCCAGTCACTCAGTTTTGTGAGATCCTTTTGTAGCTCTTCATAGTCTGCCTGGGACTTAACTATCTTGAGTAGTTTTGTATCATCTTCAAATTTTGCCATCTCACTGTTTCCCCCCTTTTCCAGATCATTTATGAATATGTGGAATAGGACTGGGCCCAGTACAGACCCTGGGGGCCACCACTATTTACCTCTCTCCAGTCTGAAAACTGACCATTTATTGCTATCATTTGTTTCCTATCTTTTAACCAGTTACCAATCCATGAGAGGACCTTCCCTCTTATCTCATGACAGCTTACTTTGCTTAAGAGCCTTTGGTGAGGGACCTTGTCAAAGGCTTTCTGAAAATGTAAGCACACTATTTCCCCCTGGCCAAAATGCTTGTTGACCCCCTCAAGGAATTCTAGTAGATTGGTGAGGCATGATTTCCCTTTACAAAAACCATGTTGACTCTTCCCCAACAAATTATGTTCATCTAACTGTCTGATAATTTTGTTCTAGTTTCAACCAGTTTGCCCGGTACTGAAGTCAGGCCTGTAATTGCCGGGGTCACGTTTGGAGCCCTTTTTAAAAATTGGCATCACATTAGCTGTCCTCCAGTCATCTGGTATGAAGCTGATTTAAATGATAGGTTACAAACCACAGTTAGTAGTTCTGCAATTTCACATTTGAGTTCTTCAGAACTCTTGGGTGAATCCCATCTGGGCCTGGTGACTCACTGACTGCCTATGGGGCCAGGCCCGCCTCCTGTCCCTGTGTCTCGCCTCCTCCAGCTGGGAACTGGGGGTCAGATAACACCAACCTAACCCCCCCGCCCCCGCATTCAAAGCACTCTGAGTTCTAGAGCCCCGTGCCCTGATCCAGCAGAGCTCCAGGCCCAGCTGATGCCATTGCTGCGGAGGGGGGAGGGGCAGAATCTCTTCCTAGCGCAAGTACTTATCCAGCCTAGGATTATGGTATCTGAGCGCCTCACTAATAGCAGGGCACAGCTGTTACCCCACTGTACAGATGGCAACTGCAGCAGAGAGGCTAAGGGACAGGCCCGAGGTCACACGGGAAGGCTGTGGCAGTGCTGAGGATTTCCCAGGTCTTAGCTAGTGCTCTGGCCACTGGGCAGCCCTTTCTCCCCTCTGAGTGGCTCTGTGGTGCTTCAGGGAGCCCTGGGAGCTCAGAGTCTGCAGCTCCCGTTCCAAGGCAGGAGACCGTCACCAATGGTGAAGCTAAAGCCTCCCCCATGCGCTGCGGGGGAGGAGGGTACTATGGGGTTAAAAACCCAGAGCAAGCTGCCCCTTGGCTCCCCTGGGGCTCCGCGACATCAACACTCCAGCTCTACGGTGCCACCTAATGGCTGCCTGGTCCGGCCCCCACAGGGCCAATGCAATGCTAGGCTCAGGGGCTGACATGCAGCTGGTGCGGGTCAGTGTGCACCCAGGCCCCAAGCCGAGCTCTGCCCTCTGGAGGTCACCTCCTGCCCTGTACAGCGCATGTCACAGGAACCTGCCAGGACCCAATGTGGCCAATGCCCCTCAGGCCCATGCCAATGCCAGACTCTGCCAAGCTGGCAGCATCCCTCTCACAGGGACAATGCCCCTTTCAGCTTGGCACCGCCCAGGCACCCAGAGCGTCTGGGAGGCGGCCAGGGAGCTAAGTGCCCATTGTCGGCTCTCAGGCTGCTTTGGCCCCGCTGCAGGAGCCCTGCAGGGGATGTGCCCCTGGCCCTCACGTCCAGACTCCAGCTACGAACTTGGTCCTAGAAATCCTCGTCCTGCCCCTCCCTTCACTCCGACCCTGCCCTGCCCCACACACTGCCACAGGCAGGTCACTGCGGGCACTGAGCCAGGCAAGCACCTACCACCTATCCCTGAGTGCTGGCTGCCTGTTTGGAAACCCGGCCCCTGCTCATTCCGCACAAACAGTGACATTAAGACCCAGGATCCCACGGGATCCTCAGGGCCCCCTGGCATATCCTCAGGACATCTGCTCTACTGCAGCTCCCATTAGCCAGGGGCAGAACAATTGTCACTGGAATCCTTCAGCTCAGCCATTCTAGAGCCAACTCAGCTCCTCATGTCCTGTCCTGAACAACTAGTCCCAGCCCCTCCCTGCGCCCCCGGCAGCTGGCTCTGAGCCCATCCCAGCTCCCAGCAGCCCCCCACGCGTGGCTCTAAACCCACCCCATCGCTGTGCCCCACAACCCTGGGTGGGCTAGGCCTCTTGCTAATATCTCTCTGTCCTTCCAAGTGAGGGCTCCAGAAACTGCCCTGAGAGCCACAACACTCACAGCCTCCCCGCACCCCCGACAGCCTGAGCCCCTGGCCGCCCCATGCCTCGGAGAGCCCCATCTGTCCCCACTCCACCCCGGCCTCCTCCAGGATGCAGCAAGGACCACAGGGCCAGTCACCTACTCACCGGAGGCGTCTGTGATAGATGAATGACTTGTCCACCCTGAAAAACAAGATGGAGAAGCCAGTTAGACGGGTGGCCATGGCCCTAGGGGACAAGGGCCCCTCCAGCCTGCAGGGCTCCCTCATCCATCCATATCACCCGGCTGGTGACCAACGGCCTCCAGGGGGACATCGGGGCCGCGAGGAAGGGGAGCTGTGTCCGGAGACCTGGAGAGCAGGCAGGGAGGGGCAGACAGCTGCAGAGAATGCTCTCTCGCTTGTGTGTGAGGGGATGGGCAGTCAGGGCTAGCCACGCAGGGCAGCACCAGGGGGTGAATGGGATTTGGGGAGCCACGGGGGAGAGTGTCTTGCAGGCAGCGGGAACCAAGCAGGGAGAAGAGTGATCCACGCCAGGCCTGTAGCCAGCTGCACCGTGTGGTGGAGCTGAGCTGAGCCGAGCCGAGGAGGCAATGAGCTGGAGGGAACAAACCTCAGGCCCAATCAGCCAAGCTGGCACAGAGAAGCCGCGAACCCAGGCAGAGAGGGCACCAGCACCAGGGAGAAGCAGGCCCAGAGAGCCAGTTCCCAGGCCCTGGCATCGGGCAGGACTCAGCTCAGCAGGGCTAGAGGGCTTTGGAAAGGCCAAGCATTCTCCCCATGACCCCACAGCTTGAGGTGCTGGGACCCCTCCAGGCCAATCCCACGCTCCCTACCCCACACCCTTCATGCCCCTGACCACAGTGAGCACTCCCAGGATTGGACCCTATTGAATTGTGGCTGGTGCTTGGGACCGTCTTGGAGAAAGGGCTGGATGGCCAGGCCTGCTTATTATTAGCCACCATTCATCCAGACCCTTCACAGCCCCCCACTCTACCCTGTTCCCTTCCCACCATGCGGGGGGAACCTCTCAAACACGCCCTGGAGCCGCGGGCAGCAGCAGGGGCGAGGCAGGGGCAGGGAGCTGGGCAGAATGGGGCCTGCGGGGGGATCCTGGCCCAGTCTCATTCAGTCCGGAGAGCCTGGCGAGCCATTATTACTGGGTATGTTGAGGGGGCACATAAAGGCCACAATCATGATCCAGGCCCCCATTGAGTTCGGTACCGTGCAAACCCCAACAAAAAGCCAGTCCCTGCCCCTCCCCCGTTCCACCGCCTGCAGCCCAACCTGTCCTCAGAGCAGGGGTAAAAACAAGTCTTGTGTCCTGGAACCTGTCCAGCCAGCTCAGGCATCCGGCAGCTTCCTGCGCAGCCCTGGGGCTGGCTTAAACAAGACAGTCTGGAAACACACCCTGGACACTGCTTCCCCCAGCAGCACGCTCATCTCCAGAGCCTGTTTCACCTGGGAGGAACCCGCCCCGCCCCACGACTGAGACACAGCCACCTCTGGCATGAGGCACAGCTAGGGTGACCAGATGTTCCAATTGTATAGGGACAGTCCCGATTTTTGGGTCTTTTTCTTATATAGGCTCCTATTACCCCCCACCCCCGTCTCGATTTTTCACACTTGCTGTCTGGTCACCCTAGGCACAGCAGCCAGCGTGCTGCAAAACACAGCAGGGAAGCGATATGCTGAGCCAAGGCGCTGAGGCAAACCCCAAAGGGGCTTGGAACAGCCCCCAAGCCAGCCTGGCCTGGGCCTTCATGAAAATGGGGAGAATTTTAAACTTGGAGGGTCAGATCCTTAGCTGGTAGAAATCAGCATTGTGCCATTGACTTCAGTGAAGCAGCAGCAATTCACACCAGCTGGGGTTCAAGCCCATTGACTTCACTTGTGTTACAGCCAATTCTCACCAGCTGAAAATCTGGCCCCTCATTTCCTCTTCTCCATGCCCTCTGGCTGCATCTTCCTGGTCTCAGTCAATAACCAGACTAGTGAGTTTCCAGTTTGTTTCTAGTCAGTTTCACTTCCAGATTCTCCTGTAGGGCTCTGGGGGCTGAACACCCAGAGGAAGGGTTAAATCCCAAATCAGAGTTTTGTTTTAAGGTAACGAAGCTCTTCCTAGCCTCTTTGGTCTGGGTCTCTGGGGATTGCTGGCTGCCTCCTGGGAGGGGGCCCTTCTCTTTCCCAGGCAGGGCTCTTGACTCCGGACCGGAAGCTTAGGCCTGGTCTAGATGAGAAAAGAGACAACAATTTAACTAAATCAATGCACTGAAATTGGGGCAAACTCCTTAATGCTGATGCACTTAAACTGGCTTAACCGTAGCTGACGGCACTTCAGCTTGCATCAGTGAATAACCCCATTAAGTTAAACTGATTTATACAAGGGTTAAACCAGGTTCAGTGCATGCATGTGTGAGTGGCTGACACTGAAAACTGATCGGGGACTCCAAAGCTAAAAGCAGGAGCTGCTGCAGCTCTCTAGTGGGGTTGTAACAGACTCAGGCCCTCTGCAAACACTGGGCACAGCTGGGGAAGAGATTTCTCCATTTAACTAGCTCAGTGCAGTTAAACTGGGGCAGCTTTCCTCATATGCATCAGGCCTCAGCCCAAAGCCCCCCAGCTGCAAGGTGGCAGAGGGATTAGCTGTCGCTACTGGTCTCACTCTTGACTGAAGAGACTGATGCTGAACTGGGGGCAGGTCACAATAACGCCAGCTGAGCTCAGCTAACAGAAGCGTGGCAACGTTTCCCAGTCCCGGAAGTGCCGTGGACACTTGGCCAGGCAGCAAGACAGGCAAAGGAGGGTGTTACGGGTGCGCCAATTCCTCTGTCATTAGCACTGAGTGGGCAGTGCAGCATGTGCTGGGCAGGGCTGGGGCTGGAGACACTGTACGAAGAGCAAGGAGCTGGCAGTGCAGTGCAGTGGCCGGAGCTGGCAGGCAGGAGCTCTGGAGTCTAGCCCCAGATCTAAGTGAGGCCGACACGGCGACATCGCACAGGGGTGTGACAAATCCACCGAGTGATGCAGTGAAACCCACCTAGCCACCGTATAGACAGCGCTAGGTTCTTCCCTCAACCTAGCTACTGCCTTCGGGGAGGTGGATAAACTGGGAGAGCCCCTTGGACTGGGCAGTCGCAGCGTGCCAGCTGGCACGGGGCAGTGACTAAAATGCACCCTAACAACCATCACTCCCCAGCAGTGCCCCAGAGCTCACTCCAGTGAGTTCAGCGTGTGGGGCTGTGCCCACAAGTGCCAAGGTGCACACGTGTGGGAGGGGAGTAGCCTTGGTGCGAGGCATTGCGCAGCTGTGCTCAGCAGTTGCCTAGGCGACAGTCCGCACCCCACCTGGTGCATGGAGGAGCCCTTCTGGTGTTTGCAAGGCTAGGTGCCCTGGAGAGGCAGGTACGTGCTAATGTGCCTGAGCCCCCGCGGCCTGGCGATGTACAGAGGGTATCCTGGCAACTAATGCACTGTGAGCCCGGCCCCAGAGCAGTAAACACATTCCAAGCAGATGAGGGTGAATTTTCATTTCTCCCCCAGCCCCGCCTAGCCTGGCTCCATTCCCAGCCCTTCAGAACAAGACTGGGGGTCATGGGGAATGATCAGCTGAACACGAGATCCCAGGGCAATACCCTGGCCAAAAGGGTAATCAGGTACCTGGGTTATGCATTCAAATATCTCGAGTAGGAGTCAAGAGGTTATTTTACCTCTGTGCTTGGCACTGGGGTGTCTGCTGCTGGCATCCAGCCACAGCTCAAGGAGGATGCTGATAAACTGGAGAGGGGTCAGAGAAGAGCCAGGGGAATGATTAAAGGGTTAGAAAACCTGCCATATAGTGACTGACTCACGGAGCTCCATCCATTTAGCCTAACAAAGAGAAGGTTCGGGGGTGACTTGATCCCAGCCTGTAAGTACTTACGTGGGGAACAAATATTTCCTAAGGGGCTCGTCAGTCTGGCAGCGACAGGTCTGACCTGACCCAGTGGCTGGAAGCTGAGGCTAGACACGTTCAGACTAAGGCGAACAGTACCAGTGACAGTAATTAAGCATTTTTACCAGTGACAGTAATTAAGCATTGGACCAATTCACCAGGGTCGTGATGGATTCTCCATCTCTGACTGTTCTCAAAGCTCTGCCCTGGGGATTACTGTGGGCAGGTCTCTGGCCAGGCCTATCCAGGGGTCTGGCCTGGTAACTAGGGGGTGTTGTAGACAATGGAGTCAGCGTCACCCCCAGTCTAGCTCCAACATCTCTCAGCAGAGGTACAGCAGGGATAGATAGGAGCGCTGGCTGGGGGAGCTCCCAGGGAGCCAGTTCTTGCCCTTGCCAGTCCCAGGCCTGTGTCTCTCTCCATTCCCCAGCCCTTGTAACACCAGCTCTACAGTGGGGGCAAGCTCAGAGCCACTCCCAGAGTAGAATCCCTCCCGCCTCCACCCCAAGAGATGGGATTTCCAGCCACCTTTGTGCAATGGGGGAACAAGACCTGCCAGGTGCCTGCCCAAGGAAGGGTGCTAGTTCCCCATTGGTGGGGCTGAGCCCGGTGGGCGAGGCAGGGCCAGGAGGCCAGGCCAGGGCTGTCCAATCAGCTTGCACCTCTCGGCCAAGGCGAACAAGGGAGACACTGTACGTACAGTGGTCAAGTAGAACAAGTAGTACCCGCACTGATAAGGCCAGTCTGAGCCCCAAACAACTTGCGGCATCTCAGCTGTGGTCAGACATGCCTGGGCCGGCCCAGGGCTCTCTGCTGACCAGGGCAGGGTTCAAAGCAACACAGAGGTGAAACGCTACAGCTCCCAGTGGGTGTGTCTGCACATGCCCCACCGCACACGGGCACGGGGCAGCAGCACCAGCCCCAGTGCTCAGCGATGGGAGCAACCCACCTTTGTGCAAATCCAACAGCACCCCTTAATCCACTGTTGCCTGCTCGGTGTCTCCAGCGCCTTCATTGCAGAGGGCGGGCTCTGGGACAGGCCCTTGGAGTCACAGCACAAGTGTGGGGTCCCCGCCCTGCAGGGGAAGGGCCGCACCCAGGCACTTCCAGGCAGCAAGCCAGAGCCTGCAACATTTAGGGATGGGGTCCTGAGGTTCCCTGTCTGGGACCCACCAGCCTTTGGAGACATCCAGATGCTGGAGGGTTTGGGCCAGGCCCACCCAGCCCCCAGTGGCCACACAAGAGGCCATCAATCCCTGGCACCGCAGCGATTATTGTCCCATGTCCCCAGCTCTGCCCCAGTCCCTAGCCAGGGGCTGGCGCTGCAGTGTGTATGCTGGCAGCACCTTTCCAGGGAGCAGCGCGGCTGGGGCCATGGGTGCTGGGGCCAGACACAGGCGGGCGCTGGGAACTGATGCTGCACCTCCAGGCTCAAGGGGCGGCTGGAGCCCCATCCTGGCAGACAAGAGTCCCCAGCCCAAGTGCCGGTGCCCGCGGGCGCATCGGGAATGAGGGCGAGATGCAGGGTCTAAGCAGGGCCTGAAGCTCAAGGCCACCAACTGATCACAGGCCAGGGCTGACCTGGCAGGAACCTGTTGTTTTAGCCCACTGGCTGTACTGCCCTGCATTTAACATAGCCCCCCATCCCCCAGCACAGCCCCCCAGGCCCCCCAGCACAGCACCTCCCCCCCACAAGCACAGCCCCCCATCCCCAAATTTCCCCTCAATCCTCCAGTGCACAGACCCTGATCTCCCCCACACACTTCAGAGCCCCCATCTCCTCCAGTGCACAGATCCGCCCCAGCCCACTGCCCTGCACACACTGGCCTCCTCCAGCCAGATCTCCCCAGGCCACCTGATGAGTATCCTCCAGCCCCTGGCTCCCAGACTGGCTCCAGCCCCAGGAGGCACAGAACTCCTCGTCCAGGTGTCACAGAGCTTGGAAGCGACTCTCCCATAACGCTGGGCCCAAGCCCCTCAGCCTCGAGGCAGCAGGCCCATTGTCCAGCCCCGTGGGCAGCCCAGTCCCGGCTCCCTGCCAGGGCCCATGTGCTCAATGAGAGCACATGATTCAGCAGGAGGAAATCACCGCAAACAGCATCGGGGCAGGCGGCCCCCTGAGCCAGGGCAGGCAAGTGTTGCATGCACCTCGCAGCTCGGCCAGTGCCCCGCAGTCCTGATCTGCAGCGCCCGGCTAGCCCCGCCCTGCCCCCCCTCAGCTCTGCTGGGCCCCTCCATCCCCCGCCCACAGCCCCGCCCTGCCCCCAGCTCTGCCAAGCCCCTTCATCCCCCGCCCACAGCCCCGCCCTGCCCCCAGCTCTGCCAAGCCCCTTCATCCCTGCCCCGAGACCCCTGCCCTCCTCACAGCTCTGCCGGGGCCCCTCGTACTGTTCCATTGCCAATTGCCCTGTGCAGTGCTGGTTAATGGCTCCTGAGGGCAGGGGGTTAATCCGTGTCTGGCCAGCGCTGTGGTGGGTACAGCAGGGTCTGAGCACCCAGTGCCATCATGATTACTGGCTCAGTGCAAGCCTACCAGCCCCTCCAACCTCAGTCCACTGCTGAGCTCCGAGCTGGGAGCCTGCCCCCAGCTGACTCTGTAGGGCCAGGTCCTAGCCCGCTGCTGGGACCCACATTCTGACGCTGGCCAATTGCCCCGTCATCAGCCGCCATCTCCGTTCACAGCTGGGACGCGCTCACCACAGCACGCGACCCCATCCCCTCCTGAACCCACAGCAAACCCTCCCCCACCACGGCCCCAGCCTCTGGGAGAACGGTGCAGCCACAAGGGACCTTCCCGTTATCTCTATAGGCAGCTCCTTGCCCTGCTCTCAGACCCCTCCCAAGAACTAGGGGTGGGGCCAAACCGAACACCCTCCTCCCCCTTTCTCTTACAAGGACCTGGGTTTGAATCCTGACCCAGGTTGCAAGTGAAACGAGTTTGCCGAGCTGAATTTCTACAGAATGCCCCCCGCCCCGTGAGAGAGAGCGATCGTCTGAGGGACATGCAGGGCTGGAGCTAGCGCTCAGTCTTTGGAGGGCAGATGCAGAAGGAGGTTTAAAAATTCTCTTTGACTCTGACACCAGCACTTCCCACAGCCCCCCAAGCCTGAGGCGCACCCCCAAACCTCAGCTGAGCCCTCCACCCCAGCAAGCGCCCTCCTCTATCTGGGCCTGTTCACGGCTGACTCCCACCAAGCAGGGACACCTGCCCAGAGAGGAGGCAACCTCAGATGGGGTGGTTGGGAAGAGGGACTGAATCCAGGCAGGGAGTGGGATCCAGTGCTTAGAGCAGGGGCTGAGAGGCAGGACTCCTAAGTTATATTCCCCAGCCATCACTAACCTACTGGTTTGGTGCTCAGACTAGGTCATCAGCATGGTCTCTTCTCAATGCATGATGCCCACCCACTGCATTGCCAGCACCCTCCAGCCCAGGGGCACCAAGAGGAGGGAATGAGGAAGGCAAGGGGGAGGGCTAGCTCAGTGGTTTGAGTATTGGCCTGCTAAACCCAGTGTTGTGAGTTCAATCCTTCAGGGGCCACTTAGGGACCTGGGGCAAAATCAGTACTTGCTCCTGCTAGTGAAGGCAGGGGGCTGGACTCAATGACCTTTCAGTGTCCCTTCCAGTTCTAGGAGATAGATATAGCTCCATAGATAGATAGATAGATAAGTGTCTGAGTGGGGAAACTGGGGCCCAGAAAAGGAACTTGCCGATGGCTACATGGTGAACCAGTGGCCATGCAGAGAATAGAACCCAGGAGTCCTGCTGCTGAGTTGTGGGCTCCCCCCATATGGGCAGCTTCCTTGCCTGGAGGGAGACTGCTGAGTGGCACAATCCCTGCTTCTCTTCTGAGCTCTGGGTGCATTGGCACATCCCACACTCATTCTCCTGCTTGTCGCTCACAAATTGTCTGTCCTTAGTCCCCAGGGGCTGTGAGCCAGACCCCCCGGCCCACGCCCAGCCCCTTGCACCCCGTGCGGAGAGCTCACAGGCTCTTGCTGTCTAGCTCCCTGGTGTGTGCAAACACCTGCACCGTCAAGCAAGAGACACCCCCACCCCCACCTGACTGAGCCACACAGGTACGGACCTGACCAAGAGTGCCGGGGCAGAGCTGGAATAGCAGGTACTGCCGCAGGAAGATCACAGAACCAGGGGAAGGGTGGCCAGAACTGGACTCGTAAAGCAGGCTGCAGATCAGGACTCGCAGAGCTGGGGGGGAGCCCAGGGCTGCAGGTCAAGATTAAGGGGTGCCAGCAGAGCTGTGTGTGGGGAGCAAAGGGCTGGGCTAGGAAGGGGGCTGCGAGTCAGGATTGAGGGGTACCAGCAGAGTTGCTGGGGGAGCTCAAGTCTGGGTTAGAAGGGGGCTGTGGGTTGGCAGTGAAGGGCACTGGCTGTGGGCAGCCCAGGTCTGGGGTCGCAGGGGGCTGCAGGTTGAGAGTGGGGGCACCGACAGAGCTGCATGAGCAACTTTGCCCAGCCCCCATCCATTCTGCCCAGCTCTGTTGCTCTCATGTGTGTGGGTCTCAGGGACCCCTCCCTGCCCACAGATGCCGGGTGCTCCCTGGGTGCAGCGATCCCAGGCGAGTGGCCCTGTGCGGGGGCACCTACCCTCCGTAGGCTCCGAAGGTGAAGCTCCGCTTCCTGGCGCTCATGCCGGCAGGCGCGGGCAGGCCAGCTGTTGGAGCTGGGGACACCAGTGACAGCCTGTCCCGATCGCCGGCTGCTGCAGCTGCAGAGTCCAGAGCCAGTTACGCTACCGGCCTCGCCTCGCTGCCTCCCCCGCCCCCTCCCCACCCGCTCCAGCTTCTGTCCCGCCCAAACTTTGCCCGGCTCCAGCCAGCACAGACAGGGCAGGCCCCGGCTCTGCCAATGGGTAAGTGTCACCCAGCAACCCAGCCGTGCCTCGCAGGGCCCCTGAAGCAGGGAACCACCTGGAGCAGCTGGCGAGGAGCTGCCCAGGGAGCCATTAACTCCACGTCTCCACTGGGCACCAGGGAGCCCATTAGCTGAGCGGGGCTGGTGCCTGCCATTCACCCACGGGAGCCTCACCAGCACCAGCCATTTCTCATGGGTACAGAGACCCCAGCCCCCTGTCACACCATCACCAATGGGGTCTCGGCCCCAGCCAGACCCGCTCCTGGAGGGTTAGCACCATCAGCACAAGGAGCCACAAGCAGGGAGCGCTCTACTCTAGGCCACAGCTGGTCCCCAACCCAGCGCTGCTGTGAGCTTCTCCAGGGCAGTATCACAAACCTACACACTGGGCATCACAGCATCGAACTGGAGAGAGGGAGCTGTACAAAATGGGGGGGTGAGGTGCGCATGTTTCGGGGGATTACACAAAATGTGGGAGAGCCTGGGCATATTTAGGGGGGCTGCACAGACCAGGAGGGGGGCTGGGCGTGTTTGGAACCCATTGACCACAACCCCCAGGCAGCGTGAACCCAACAAGCCTGTGGATTGTTCCCAGGGGGAGGCGGGTGAGTGGAGGGAGGGAAGGGATACTGGCAGCCCTTGTTCTGTGCCCCAGGGCAGCGCCCACTCGGCCCAGCTCGGCTCCTGGGGCGCCTGCCAGGCTGGGCGGGGGGGGAGTGAGAGGCCAGGACGGGCCCAGCAGGGAAATCAATTGGGGTGGGAGCAGAGTATCGGGTTATGTGGCTGCCAAGCACCGACCCGCCCAGCCCCCAACTATACAGCCCTGCACAACACACACACACACAATATTCCTACACACATGCACAAACACACTGTACCCCCTGCACAACCCTACACACACACACAGTATATCCCCTGCATGCTATTCACACACACTGTACCCACTGTAAATCTTACACAGAGACACACACACACAGTACCTGCTCCACGACCCTCCACACATACACTGTACACCCCTGCATAGACACACACACTACTTTCTGCATACACAGCTGCACAAGCCTGCTCCACACACTACACCCTGCACCTTACACCCCTACACAACCCTACACACCCACAAACACACACACTATATCTTCTGCATCATCCAAGACACACACACTGTATGTACTCTGCACACCCTACACACATACTATATCCTCTGCATTATCCTATACACACATTGTATCCCCTGCACAACACTCCACACAGACACACACAATACCTCTGCACAACCCTATATACACACACACTATACACCTTACTCTCCACTATACACTCCTTCGCAACCCACACAATACCCCTTGCACAGCCCCCCACATTATACCCTCCAGCACAACACACACACACTATACCCACACACACGCACACTATACCCTCTGCACCATTCTATATTCCTACAGACACACACAATCCCCCTGCACAACCCTATACATCCTACACAACCTGCCACTGTACCCTCCTTCACAACCCACCTACACACACACACTACGCCCCAGCACAATCCCCCCCCACACTATGTACCCCGCACAACCCCCCCAACACACACTATACCCCCTGCAAAACTCCTCTACCACACTATATAACCCTTGCACAAGCCCACCACACACACACACACACACACACACACACACACACACACACTATCCCTGCAAAATTCCCACAAATACCCTCTGGCACAACCTATACAAACACTACCCCATACACACTTCCCTGCAGAACCCCTCTCCACAAACACACTATAGCTCCCTGCACAACATCCCATCCACACAGTATACCCCCAGCACAACCTACACGCACATACTCTGCCCTCTGCACACATACCACCCACACTTTACCCTCTGCACAACCCACCTACACACCCACACTATCCCCCCGCAGAACCTATACACACATACCATACCCTACAACACAATCTAAACACACTACACCCCCTGCACAACACACACACACACTGCCCCCGTGTGCCCCACACTATACCTCCTGCACAACCCCTCCCACACCACACCCCAGCACACTCACACACCCTACCATAGAATCTCAGGGTTGGAAGGGACCTCAGGAGGTCATTTAGTCCAACCCGCTGCTCAAAGCAGGACCAATCCCTATACCCCCTGCACTCACACCATACCCTCCCTCCCAGCACAACCCCCTCACCACACACACGCACACACCCACTGCTGCTGGCTTCCCACACAGCAGCACACCACAGCCCATGTCAGCCACCTCACCGCTGGGCACCCTGATTCCTGCTCTGTCCGCCCCGGCACCCTCCCTGAGCTCCCCCGCCCCTGCCAGCACCTCCTGGCTCTGTCCTGCAGCCAAGCGAAGGGGTCCCAGCAGCCCCCACTGCCTGGCTGTGGCTGTGTCCAGACTCACATGCTGAGCAGGGCCCTGCCGAGCTGAGCCTGGTGTGAGGAACTGGGACTGTTCTTAATGGGGTCTTTGAATGCTGAGTGGGGAGTCTGGCTGGGACAGTCTGCACTGGGGGATGGGAGACTGACCTTGAGGGAAGATACCTGAGCATGTAACCTGAGAACCCAGGAAGGGGGTTGGAGCCAGGTGACACCTCTGCCTGGGAAACTGGACAAAGGCTGGGGGAGGAGCCGGGGAGAGGCTGGAGGGAGTTGGAGTTTCAGGAGCTGGCTGGTGTAATGGAGGGGAGCCCAGACCCCCCTGGGACCCCAAGATGGACCTAACTGGGGGGAGGTCCTGTTGGCTGTACCTGCAAGACCTGTCTTGGACTGTGTTCCTGTCGCCCAAATAAACCTTCTGCTTTACTGGCTGGCTGAGAGTCCTGGTGAATCACAGGAAGCCGGGGGTGCAGGGCCTTGTCTCCCCCCACACTCCTTGACACCTGGGCACAGCGCTAGCAATACCCCGAGTGCACATAGAGCACTGGGAGCTACTGCGTGAGACATCACACCACGGCCCGGCCCATCCTCAGTCACTGGACGTCTCATGGCCCCTTCACATTCAGGGCCAGCCCTGGCCTCCTGCCCAAATCCCAGCTCAGGGGATATCCCCGTCCACCTCCCCAAATCAACCCTGGCAGCAGCAGCGAGATGGGGAGTCGCAGTTGCTCAGTGTCCTATATCATGGTGTTGCTATGAGCTGTTAAACAGCACCCCAAAAGTGGCTGCACCTCAGTGGCTGGGAAGGCAGAAGCTCCTTCTGTCCTGGAGGAATCCCCATTAACACTCATGAGACTCATGCAGCTCCGAGACATCCCCTCACCCCCAGACACACAGGAATAGCTCAGGGCTGGGCAAAGGGGCTGGCCTGAACTCCGAGAGAGCCATGCTCACTCTATCCCTGCCCTGCTGCCATGGCCCCCTGCCCCCCACTGAGTCTGGCCCCTGACATCTCAGGCTCTATCCGCCCAGGCGAGAGCCCCCGTTGTATGTTACACATGTGGAGTAAGTGCCTCTGTGCCAGCCCCATCTCTTCCCCTCTCTACACCCAGGATCCTGCCATGCCAGCGTGCCTGCTGCTGGGGCACTGGCCTCACGGGGCGCAGCTCCAGGGGGCACTACTCAGAAGCCAGGGATCATTAACGAGCCAAGGTTCCTAACGCCGGCTCTCCAGCCTGGGTGGGATGTGCAGCCCAGCGACGGGAGCAGTGCCACCAGCTAACGCTCCAGGGGGCAGGCTCACACCTGTGGCTGCTTTGCCCTTCCCTTGCCAGACCCTGCCACTGCTCCCACGGCAGGGGCAGCACCAGAGACATCTCAGCCTCCAGGCCGGAGGTGGGGCCATGCTGGCCCCTTGCTGTCACTGTGCCCAATCGCTGCCTCTGGGAGATGGGGCCACCCACAGAGCCTCTGTTCAGGCCTGGGGCCCCGACTCCAGCATGAAAGAGACCACGTGCCTGTTCTGCTCACCTGCCTCCCTGAAAAGCAGGAGCAAATCAGCCTTGGGCTCACTAAGGGCAGAGCCAGGCGGCCCCAGGAACCACTGAAAGCAGAGTGGTGCAGGAGGGGAAGGAACCTCCCAGGCCCCCAGGCCAGCCCCCCCCCCCCCCCCCCCCCCCCCCCCCCCCCCCCCCCCCCCCCCCCGCACTGAAGCCTTTCTGCTGGAGAAGGTGGATTTTAGCACACATTAATGCTGACTGCTGCAATGAGAAGGGGGAAGGGGCCTGGGGAGGCACCTGGTCACATGGGAGTGGACAGCTGTGCAACAACTGGATCTAAATAAAGGCTTTGAAACCCCACCCCTAGGACCTCACTCTCTGAGGCTGCTTCTCAGCTGCTGGGTGGTAGGGATGGTCTCTGTGTTGCACAGGGGCAGGGTGGCAGGGGAGGGTGGAGTGAGTGCATTCTGACCCCCCTCTCAACTACTCCCACCAAAGCCTTTGAAAATAGAGCCAACCTCCCCTCCAGCATGTTCTCAGGCCCCCAGTGCCAGTGCAGGCTCAACCACTTGAAAAAGCAGCAGCAATCAATGGGGCTCCTCCGAGAAGCAAATGCAGTGAGCGAGTGGCGCAGTTAGAGACCGTAATGGCCCAGAATAAATAACCCTGGGACTGGCTAGATAACCCGGGGTGCCAGAAAGGGAGGTGCAGCCGGAAGGGGTGTGAACCCAGACAGAGCATCTCTCTGATAGTGCAACACACACACACACACACACACGTGCACGAGCCAAATCTGCCAGGCACTAGCTCACGTGCACGTATACAAGCAAATGAGCACAATCGTACAAACACGGGCATGCCCCTCCCTCCCCCACGCACTCACGCTGAGGGCGTGCTGCTTCCTGCAGCGAGGGAAGGGGCTCGTCAGTCATCAGCCCACCTCCCCCCGAGGCGGCAGCTGGCTCAGCCTCGCAGTGTGTGTGCGGGGGAGCGACAGTTCTCACAGCCCTGACTGATGCAGCAGGGTCACCCAAAGTTGTGGGTGCAGAGCAGGCTGGGCCTCAGTGACACTCACCCACAGGCATGGTCATATGCCCATGCATGGATCGCACACGGCCCTCACACCCCCTCCCATAAACAGACAGACACCCCAATGCACATGCAGACACGCTGCACAATGCAAGCATGGGCAGGTGCAGGCACGTGGCTGGGCCCCCCCCATCTCAGCACCGTGGTTGGACCAGGCCACGCCACTGCCATAAGGACAGTGAGGTGTCAGCAGAACAGCCCAAGGCAGCGCTGCCTCCCCACCCCAGGGGGAGCAGCTGCCCCTGCAGGGCCTACTCAGGGCTGCAGGCGCGGAACAGGTGGCCAAGGGCACCCTCTGCTGCCCAGACGGCGAAGGAGAGGTGGGAGCAGCGAGGGCTTTGCCAGCACCCTGGACAGCACCAAGCTGCCTGGGGGAGCGTGGGGGGGGGGGGTAGAGAGAGACTCGGGCTCGTGCCCAGCCCTCCATGTTTGCTTGCAGAGCCAGGATTTCCTGAGAGCCCCCCGCTGTCCATAGTACAAGGCCGCTGCACGGTGACCTGCATGGAGGGGCAGGCGCACAGGGGCCAGTGTTGCCATTAATGGCCAGCCACGTGCCATGTACTGGGCTGGAATTGACCATGAAACTGAAGAGTGGAGAGGAACCCACCCCTGGGGTCCCTGAGTAGACAGCCGTGGGGGGAGGGGGGCTGGATTCCCAGATCTCAGCTTGAACCAGGCTCTTTCCCAGCTTCTCCTCTCCCCCTTTGCCTTGATCTCCTCTTCTCCTGCGTCTCCCCGCAGCCAGCACCCCAGCTGCCTCCCCCCAGCTCCCGGGGTCAGTCGGGGCTGTGGTGTATCCGAAGGATCTCTGCAGCAACCCCCACTGCTGGCAGCAGGGCGGGCTGGCTCCAGCAGACCTGGGGGGGATGGGACACAAAGAACCACTATTGAGACACCAGTGCCGGCGCCCCATTGGCCCACCATGCTGCCACCAGTGCCCGCGGGGCAGACGCTCAAACAAGCACTTTGGAAGGGGGTGGCCAACCTGAGCCTGAGAAGAAGCCAGAATTTACCAGTGTTGTATATTGTCAAAGAGCCACAGTAATACGTCAGCAGCCCCCACTCCCAGCACCTCCCACCCACCAGCAGCCACACTGATCAGTGCCTCCCCCTCCCGATCAGCTGTTTCCTGGAGTGCAGGAGGCTCTGGGATGGAGGGGGAGGAGCGAGGGCACGGCAGGCTCAGGGAAGGGGGAGGGCAGGGCCTGTGGCAGAGCCAGGAGCAGCGAGCACCCCCCGGGCACACTGGAAAGTTGGCGCCTGTAGCTCCAGCCCCAGAGTTGGTGCTTATACAAGGAGCCGCATATTAACTTCTGAAGAGCCGCATGTGGCTCCGGAGCCACAGGTCGGCCACCCCTGACTTTGGGGGGTTCTCCCACGTTGCCCCTCGAGCCCAGCAGACGCTACGTAAACTTCCACCAAGCTCTGACTGTCCACCTGCAGATCCCAACTTAACAAGCCCAAAGGGTGGTTGGGCAGCGGGTTGCCAAGGGCACTGCCTGGCCTGCTGACAGCAATGTCTCCTTGTGTTCCCGTCTTACTTACATCGCCAGCTCCCTTGGGCACTGACTCTGTTCTGCATTTGTACAGCACCTAGCACACTGGGGCCTGCTGCACGACTCCCAGCTGACATACAGAATGCAGCTGGGGAACCCCCTGGGCTCAGCCGCCCCTTTGAACAGGTGCCCAGAAGAGAATCCCTCCTGGAACAAGCTGTGCCCTGCTGGCTCTTCTGCAGGGGAACCAGGCAGCCCAGCTCTGACTCCTCTTCTTCCTAGTGGCAGTGGAGAGCTGGGCTGGCGAAGCCGCCGGCCACCACGGATCAGCTCGGAGAACTCGGGGCGGAGATGGAGTTTTCTAGGGAGATTTTCCACTGAGTGGACAGAGCTGGGCCCATGCTAGCACTTTACCCTCCCCCTGGGCCATTGGAAAGGAATTCAGCTCACACACTGCTTCCAAATGCCAAGCCACCCCCCCAAACCAGGTTCAGCATGAATCCGAGCCTACGGCCACAGTGGAACCCTCCCCGCACACCCACCGAGCGACAGGGGCCAGACGTGAGCAGCCACTGGACAAACCATGTCCCGGCCGTCCCTGGCCTCTGGAGCCAGCTGCGCTCGCATGGAGAGCAAAGCACCAAGAGCCTGCAGGCAGGTCACCAGCCTGCAACCACCACTGGCAAGTCGCCCCTTCAGGATCGCAGAGTCCAAGCCACCGGGGCCCACCAGCCCCATCTGGGGCATTCCCCTCACCAGCCAGTCAGGGCAAAGGGCTTGTCTCCCATGGGAGGGGAGCAGCCGGAACACACTGGGCCAAAGCATAGACGTGACAATGTCCCACAGCGAAGGGCAGCCACAGCCTCGCGCTTCCCATCCATGCTACTGGCACCAGCCCAGCCGGGCCCCAAGCCAAAGAGTCCAAAGTTTTGCAACCAACTTCTCCAAGTGCTGCTTGTGGGGGCTGCTGTGTGCGGACATGAGGGGCAGTGCAGGAGCTGGGCACTCCAGGAACGCCAACACCCCGCTGCCTTGTGTAGGCAGCCCCCAGACGACCTGCCATGTGCCTTCTGCTAAGCAGCAGGTGATCAAAGGAGCCCCCGCCCACAGCTCTAAGCGCAGCTCTGATCCCACAGAGCTTGGCTGGGGAGGCAGCGGTTGCCTCTGGGGTGGAGCACAACGAGGATGACTATAACCGTGGGTGTGTTTGCAAACCAGGGCATGGTGCTGCCCCCATCTGAACAGCCTCCAGTTCAAATTCCATCAGTGCCAGCCTGGGAGGGAGTCGTGGCTGGTGACGGACCCCGTGGTGTGATCAACATTTAGATGTCATGGCCCTTCAAAGCCAGCTGTGGGGCGGAAGGGCAGCTGGAAGGGCAGACGGATGCCCTCTACAGCCAGAGCCAAGCAATTAGGGGTCCCAGTGGATATGGCACCTTCTCCCAGCTGGCCATACTAGCCTAGAGAAGACAAGGCTCTTTGCCCAACCAGTCCCCAGGGGGCTGTGTTTAATGGGCCAGCCAGCTCCAGAGAGGCCCTTGGTGGGAGATGCTGGCACTGCCGAGTGCCACGCCCGAGGGGCGGGAGGTGAAAAGCCGCTCATGAGGTGGCTTGGGACTCTGGGCTGAGCCAGGAGCCAGCACTCCTGGCATTAAATCCTTTCCTCAGCCTGCAGCGCTGTCACTGGGCAGTGACACTCCGGGGAGGGGGCGTATACTCAGCAGAGTAGCACAGGGAGAGCAAATGAAGCCATTGCTGTGGCACCCCAGGGCAATGTGGGCACTGAGTGACCTTCCCTGCTAGATGGGTATGACTGCCTGGCAGCCTCCCCTCCCGCCAAGACCAGCCGGAGCCAGCGCTGCACTCAGCGGGCGTCTCTCCAGTGTCCTCCTTGGGCTCAGCTGCTCTCGGCTCCTCTCTGGCTGCGAAGGGCTTTGCACGTGTCAGTCACTGCAGCAGGAGAGATCCTGGCCAAGGGCAGGCAGGCAGCCCGGCGCGTCACCCTGGGAAGGGAGTCAGGCCAGCAAAGGACGCTGACTGCGGGGGAGCTGGATTCAGGCTGCAGTGGGCAAGACATGCTGGGCCTGATTTGTCCCCAAAGGAGCCCGTGTCCCCAGGGGCTTGACACCCAGGAGAGGTTTGTCCTAAGCAGCCAGGGTTACAAAGGGGTTTTCTTTGCAGTGGATTCAGAGCTGACCTTGGAGGTTCTTCGCCAGCAGGAGCCTCGTGGGGACTCCCCAGGCAGCCGTGTCTGCAGCGTTAGGGTCCAAGGCGCCCTGCGTGTCTCGCACAGGCAGACCCCCTGCTCCTATGGATGGGGATTCCTGGGAGCGCGGCCTCACCCGCCGCAGGCCCGATGGCTCAGGCAGGGGTGAGTCCAACACTAGCCAACCCAGCTCAGGCACCAGGGGCGTAACCATGGGGCCTTCATTCAGCAGCCAGCCCAGCAAATCCATTGCATGTTGATCAAGAAGATGGACAAGGTCTAATGTGATCACATGCAGCACCACTACACACCACTGCAGTCAGCAAGTCCCTTGCCAGCCTACCCTGCTCGCTGGGCCCGGGGCCATGCCAGCAGCCTGGCTTGCACTTAGGAGCCGCTGCCCAGCCAGAGTCACGCACACAGCAGAGAGAACCCGGCGCCAGAACAGCCCCCTCCTGCCATACTCCTGCAGCACCACACCCAGGAAACCAGTGGCACCATTCCAACTGCAACTCCTCTGACCCCCCAGCATGTCATCCCACAGCCCCCTTCCTTCCCCACCCTCCTTCTCCCGCTGCTCCGTCCCACATGGCTCCAAGCGCCCAGAGCGAGCCCTCATGACCAAACCCTGCCCGTGCAAACGCTCCCAAGAGGGAAGCCAGGGGGAAAAGCAGCCCCATGGATATTTGGACACATGGGTCTGTGCTCGGGCACTGCCCCCGGCCAGCTCCGCTCCCAGTCCATGCCCAGCGCTCGGCTGGCTCATTTGTGTTCTCACTGCACTGTCTGAAACCCTCCGGGGAGGGCAGGGAATGGGAGGAAGGAAAACCTGGAATTTCACCCCGTGCTGGTTGGGCTGGATTTGGCTTGATCAGAAGGAACCAGCCCGGCTCCCGCGAACCAGCCATGCCCTGATTCCCACCAGCCACCGGTGCTGCCGTGGGGGGAGGTCACATGTTCTGATGCCCCATCTCAGGGTTCGGAGCTCGCAGGGAGGGCCCTTGGGGCCCTGAGCAAGCACTGCGGGGCGTGGGCAGGGCCACGCAGCAGCTCAGCGAGAGCAGCGTGGGCGCGAGTGACAGAGCAGCACTGCCAAGAGGGGAATGAGTCACCCAGAGAGACCCCAGGGGGTAGGCAACCATGCCAGGCAGGCACGCACCACTGGGTCATCAGGCCTGGCAGGGTGACCTGCTGCAGGGCTGGGTGGTGCCAGGAGTGGATGGCACAGAATGAGATTTGACACCACTGTGCCATGAGTACCTGCTCCAAGAGATCCAGCTGGGTGCCCAGGGCATCCCGCCCAACCAGGCCAGCTCTGCACAGACCTTCACGCATCTCCTTCCAGACGAGAGGCTGCTGGGCGCTGACACTCAGTGTCGCCAGGCCTCTCCTACCCATGTCCGCGAAAGGGTCTTTCAGCCTTAACCTCAGCCCCAAGGCGAGGCGCCATCTTGCCCTCCACCTGAAGTTAGCTCACCCCCACTCCAGCAGAGCGGGGCCAGGCAGGGGCAGTGCCTGGTGTGGAGGAAACACGATTGTTAGCAGCACTAAAAGCTCCTTCTCCCTGGTGTCCCCCCATTTCCTGTTCACACCGACAGGCCCCACAGCCCAGTCAGGTGGGGCAGCAGGGCACTTACGGAGCTCACCCCTTGACCTTCTGGAGTTCTGGCAGAGAGGGTGTGACTGACCCAGAGCCCCACCGAGACCAAGCTTGGATGAAGGCTGAAGGTTAAACTGAAAGACAGCACAGCCCTGCATGTGCCCCCCCAGAGCCCACCCCAGCATGCCCCCTCCAAACCCCCCCAGACCCCCCAGAGTCTCCCAGAGCACAGCCCGTTGCGCTTAGAAATGGAATTGCCCTCAGCCCCTACCCCACCACACTCCCCCAGTGCGAGTGTAAGTTACCGGGGAGAAAACAGCTCCCAGGAGGAACATCACAACTATATATAACCTGTGCATACACCCCTCCTCCCAACGCACCCCTCTCCCCCGCCGATCTGCCACCCCCACACACAGCACTGCCAGCCCCAGCGTACAATACGCATGTGACAAGATCTCCACAAAATCAGGAATTGGCTTCAAATCATGAGGTTTAAAATCTCTCTTCATTTCCGTCACCTTGTCTCCTGAACTCTGAGTCAGGCGGGCACCTTCTGAGTGCTCTGCCCCTGCACGCTGGTTTCAAGCTGCCCAGCACCAGGAGGACTAGGAACTTTTTTTAAAAACTAAAGCAAGATTCTCGCCCCAAGACCTGACTCCTGGAGCTGGGGCTTGAAGAGAAACCGAAAACTGTGAGACTTTCTGTAGCACTTAGAGGAGAGGAAAGTGATCAGAAACAGTCAGCATGGATTCACCGAGGGCAAGTCATGCCTGACTAACCTAATTGCCTTCTATGAGGAGATAACTGGCTCTGTGGATGAGGGGAAAGCAGTGGACATGTTATTCCTTGACTTTAGCAAAGCTTTTGATACGGTCTCCCACAGTATTCTTGCCGCCAAGTTAAAGAAGTATGGGCTGGATGAATGGACTGTAAGGTGGATAGAAAGCTGGCTAGATCGTCGGGCTCAACGAGTAGTGATCAATGGCTCCATGTCTCGTTGGCAGCCGGTTTCGAGCGGAGTGCCCCAGGGGTCGGTTCTGGGGCCGGTTTTGTTCAATATCTTCATTAATGATCTGGAGGATGGCGTGGACTGCACTCTCAGCAAGTTTGCAGATGACACTAAACTGGGAGGAGTGGTAGATAGGCTGGAGGGTAGGAATAGGATACAGAGGGACCTAGACAAATTAGAGGATGGGGCCAAAAGAAACCTGATGAGGTTCAACAAGGACAAGCGCAGAGTCCTGCACTTAGGATGGAAGAATCCCATGCACTGTTACAGACTAGGGACCGAGTGGCTAGGAAGCAGTTCTGCAGAAAAGGACCTAGGGGTTACAGTGGACAAGAAGCTGGATATGAGTCAATGGTGTGCCCTTGTTGCCAAGAAGGCTAACGGCATTTTGGGCTGTATAAGTAGGGGCATTGCCAGCAGATCGAGGGACATGATCATTCCCCTTTATTCGACATTGGTGAGGCCTCATCTGGAATACTGTGTCCAGTTTCGGGCCCCACACTACAAGGATGTGGAAAAATTGGAAAGAGTCCAGCGGAGGGCAACAAAAATGATTAGGGGGCTGGAGCACATGACTTATGAGGAGAGGCTGAGGGAACTGGGATTGTTTAGTCTGCAGAAGAGAAGAATGAGGGGGGATTTGATAGCTGCTTTCAACTACCTGAAAGGGGGTTCCAAAGAGGATGGATCTAGACTGTTCTCAGTGGTACCAGATGACAGAACTAGGAGTAATGGTCTCAAGTTGCAGTGGGGGAGGTCTAGGTTGGATATTAGAAAAAACTTTTTCACTAGGAGGGTGGTGAAGCACTGGAATGGGTTATCAAGAGAGGTGGTGGAATATCCATCCTTAGAGGTTTTTAAGACCCAGCTTGACAAAGCCCTGGCTGGGATGATTTAGTTGGGGTTGGTCCTGCTTTGAGCAGGGAGTTGGACTAGATGACCTCCTGAGGTCCCTTCCAACCCTAATATTCTATGAAAACCCCACAAGACCCAGCAAGAGCTGACTGCACGTCCCGCCCCCAATCCACTCGCCACATGGGCATACGCACACCCCCTGTACGTGTGCGCGCACACACACACCCCCTGTACGTGTGCGCGCACACACACACACCCCCTGTACGTGTGCGCGCACACACACACACCCCCTGTACGTGTGCGCGCACACACACACACCCCCTGTACGTGTGCGCGCACACATCCTGTATGTGTGTACACACGCACATACCCACACAACCTGTACATGCGCGCACACACAAACACACATGCACCCCCTGTACATACACACACAACTCCCTCTATGCACCTGCACACCCAGCTCGACACCCAGCAAACCAATACTCCAGCTCAGCACGGGGACCCACCCCCCCCCTTCCTGCAGCCACACCCTGACACCCCCATTAGCACCACCCCGGTTTCTCTGGACCCAGGGCTTCCCAGGTGCCCGAGACCCAGCCCAGTGGATTCGGGCCAGTCCATGAGCTCTCTGGAGATGGGCCCCAGGTCCGGGTGAAAGGGAAGGGATGAGCTGGGGTTTAGGTCTGGCTGCTCCTAGGGGCAGATCCTCCAGAGAGCTCGACACACCGGGAGTGGCTCCTTTGGCAAACCCGCCCCAGCTGCCAGCACGGAGCAGCTGGACATCCGGCCCCGAGCCTCTCAGTCGGAGCAGCTGGTACGTAGTGCTTGGGAAACCCTGGCTCTGGGCTGCAGAGAGAAGGCGCCGGACCCCCGCCCCGCCCCACCCGGTGCCACGAGCCAGCAGAGCTCTCCTGGCTGCAGCACCGCTGCACGCCAGACGCGGGTCCGGCCCCAGGAGAGCAGCAGGGGATGGATGGAGGCACTGGAGAGAGAACACCCCATCCTGCCCCCACGCCTGGCAGCACTGGTGCGGTGGCAGGAGACGCTAGCGCACCGTCCCCGGGCAGGGTGTGAGGGTGGCTCTGGGAAATGTCAATGGGGTGATTTCTCCGGGGAGGGAGATCAAAAGCACCTCGCCCACCCTGCAGCTCCCCCTTTGTCTGGCTGTGCAGCCGGCTGCTTGTCCTGGTTCCAGAGCGACTGGCCTGGCCCTGCCTGCAGCTAGAGAACAGGCCCATCTCTAGGTCAGAGCAACCAGATCGTCTCCGCCGAGCTCTGCCTGGCCCCACACACGGAGCCCATCACGGAACGCAGCAGCTTCCCAGGTCACGGGAGCCTGGGGATCAGTGCCACAGGCAGAGAACAGGAGGGACCCAGGGCACCAGCAATGGCAGGGCAGTGGGTCAGGGAGATGTCCCACAATAATCCTGGCAAGGGACCCACACGCTGTAGAGGAAGGCAAAACTCCCCCAAGGGCCCTGCCAATCTGACCCCTGCAAATCCTCTCCTGTCAGCACCCAGGCTGACCCAGTAGGCCCTGGGCACATGACAAAAACCAGCCAAGCCCCTGAGAGAGAGAATGCGTGGTGCCACCTCAGAGCCCTGGCCCACCTCACCCAGCGTCCCAGCTCTAGGCCTGACACTTCAGAGGATGGAGATTGAAAAAAAAAAAACCCTCCCAGAATATACTGTAGGGGGGGAAGGAATTCCTTCCTGACCCTGCCAGTGGCCAATCAAAACCCTGAAGCATGAGCATTAGAAGATAAGATGTAAACCAGAGGTGAGCAGCAGGCTGCTGAGCGCTGCCCCCCACCATCCAAGCAACCCCTCGTACAATTGCATGCACAAATGTGACCAAAAATCAAGGCCTGCGTGCTGACCCCTTCCCCCCCGATGCTCATTACACATTCCTTCCAGAGTGGTGCCAGCTGCGGAGCTGCAGCTGCACAAACAAAGGAGCCAATGCCACAGACTACACCAGCTCTGCTAGAAAACTCGGGTGCGGGGAGCCTGGGAACAGGAAACCAGCAAGGCCCGAGGGCTCTGGCAAGCAGCAGAGAGGCAGGATTCCGGAAAAGCTGTCCACGCGGCTGGCCCTGCAACGGCCGAGGGTGAAGCAAAGTGCAGCAGGTTTGTATGAAACGGGCACTCATGGGGCCTCCCCGCTGATCACTGAGAGACAGAAGAGACAGGCGCCGAGGGGCAAAGGCCCCCCAAGACTTGAAATGGGTGGGGGGGAAGTGCCGATGTAACAAATTAATACAAAGCAACTCAGCAAGAGGGGCAGAGGAGCACAGTGCCAAGCAAACGCCGAGACAGCCAGCAGGGAACTGAGCCCCACGGCAAGGGGAGACACTGCAGCAGCCTCCCACAACTTGGCTCGGGGCGCGAGACAGAGACGCTTGTGCAGACGGTGTGATGGAAGTACAAAGAATGGGACTGTGGGGGAGAGGAGTGTTAATGGAAAGTCAGCGTGCGAGGGGTCCGGGGGCCCTGGTGTGCGAGTGTACGTGCACACACTCACTGGCAGGCCAGGCTCTGTGCGTGCATACGGCATGTTGCAGGAAACATGGGCGTGCAGTGCGTACACTGGGTGCCAGGTGCTGGGTGCGGGCGGGGGCAGGCTGCACACGGGTGTACGCTGAGAGCCCGCATGCCCACAGCCAGGCTGAGCGAGTGGATTAGACGGAGCCAGGCCATGCAGGTTGCGCCGGTCGATCGCTGTATGGTCCCTGCGTGTGCCTCTTGGGGGGGGTGACAAGAAACACGGTAAAAAGCAGGGGAGAGGGGCAGTTTGTTTGCACCCAGGCAAGTTCAGCAGCAGCCTGAGGAAAGTCTCACCATAGTTCTGCCAGTGATTCTCAGTCCCAACCCACAGCCGCCTGCTCATCCAGCCCCCCACAGCTTTGCCAGTGCCCCTCAATCCCGACCCCATGCAACAGCACATGCTGGCTAGAGGCTGATCTAACTGAGCACAAAGCATCAGCCCTGGCCCGAGGGCAGGGGGTGGCTGGTCTGAACCAGCCCATTTAGCACCACCCTCCCTGATGCTGCCCAATCCCACTACTGACACCAGTACCCATAAAGCACCGAGAGCAGCAGGGAGGGGCAGCCCAGAGCAGGCTGAGACCCCCGGTCCAGGCGGCTTGTGCAATGCAGCACTTGATAAAGAGCGTTCCCGACCCCAGCAGTCCCATAGTCTGCCAGTGGGTATTGCCTGACATAAGCGAAGAACCAGGCTCCCACCTTTACATGAGTCTTGTGCGCCCAGCACCTTCCGTTGTCAAACCCCACGGTTAGTACAGAAATGCCACGCTGAGCTGCAGGCTAGGTTCCAGGGCACCTGGGTTTTATTCCCGGCTCTGATATCGATTCCCTGAACGCCCGGGGACAAGCCACCTTCCCCCTGTCAACAGGGACTGAAAATACCAAACCACCTGGACAAAGTGCTTTGAGATCCTCAGAGAACAGGGGCACGCAGCCTGGAGCTTCGCCTAGCTGGGAGAGAGCAGCACTACCCTCGCAAAAGTGGAAGTGACTCTGGGATGCAGATTGGGAAGGGATCACTGGGCACCAGCCACAGCTTCTTCCTCCCTCCTTCACCTGGCAGGCACCAGCTGTGCTAATGCTCTGCGGGAACCCATCCAGTAACTCAACCCTACACAGCCCAGTGCAGGGCTCCTCTTGATGGTAACAAACACACAGATCAAGGTCACAATCAGGTCGGAAACCCAGCACACACACCCATCAAGGAGCTGCACCACACGGAGACAAGGAGGTTTCAAACGCTCCTTTCCCCAGTGGTCCATGTGCCACATTCCCCCGTAATTCTTGCCAGCTGTGGGAGCCCAGCTGGGCACACTGCAGCTCTGGAGGACAAGGAAAGGCCTGACGGAACATTTCAGCCCATTCTCACACCCTGGAAATGTCTCTTCTCTGTCACGTTCCCCCTGCCAAGCCCAGCTCCACCAGCCCAGAACAGCTGTGTGCACTTCAGCAGGCATCGCTGGGGGCTGGACAAGGGAAGCCAGCCCTGGCCTGACACACAATGGGAAGCCAAGTGCTCCGATCTGCAGCAGGCCAGATTTCACTGGGCATTTGCCCTCCTTGTTGTGCAGGGAGGAGGTGGTTCCTGGCCAGCTCATGGAATCAGAGGGGAAAGCAAGTCCTTTCACCTCTAGGCCACCGGTTTGAGTCCTGTCCAGAATTGTAGCCACAGAGCTACCCTGGGGTGAAGTGAATTGGGGAACTCTCGCTTCAGCGGATCCAGAGCTGCCAATGAGTGAATGGGCCAGAGGTCTGGGACTCGCCTGGGCCCTGTAGAATGTCCTGAGCATTATAACCCTGCTGGCTCTCTATGGGTCCCCCTGGGCTCAGCAGATGCTGTCTGGGGCCCACGTCCTGGCAGAGAGACCAGTAGTCAAAGTACCAGCCATGGGGGCCTTGTGCAAGCTGCCACCCGGTCTGCATGTGCCCATGCTAGAACCCTCATCCTGTGCATGCCAGTGGTGGCATGGTAGCACTAGCAGCAGTGCATGCCTGGCATAGTGGGCACAGCTGGCTAGTCAGGACCAGCAAAGCCATCCCCAGCTCTGCTTGAAGGGTGCTAACTCACAGTGGTACTACAGCGCCCCCTCTGGACCATGGGCTGCATGCAGAGCTGCTGGTTCTCACACCCCACTAGCCCATGGAGGCTGGGCTGGAGCAACGCAGCAGGGAAGCAGGGTCGCTCACCCCGACCCCAGAACTCACCTTCCTGAGGCCTTGGGGCAGATTGAGCCTGGCAGTGTCACCTGCCCTAGGGGCTGTGGTGAGCCTTGGCACAGGCAGTGCCAGCAGGCGCCTAGATGCATTGTGTCTGAGGAGCAGTTGGTGCCAACGTGCCAGCACCCGCAGCACAGCTGGATTCCTGTCCCTAAGGCAACAAGCCCTTTCCACGCTGCACCCGGGACTGCGGTGGGTGGGACACCCCGGGGGTGGGGTGGGGGCTTCGCTTCCCCTGCCCATTGCGTGGGAGGTGGTAACATGGGTCCCCTGGGGAGCTCCAACCCCTGCAGCTTCAGGGGCTGTCGGCTGTGGGGAGCGCGGGGGAGGGGGGGTCAGGCAGATCCACCCACAGCCCAGCTCAGAGAACGGAGCCTGCGAACACCCCCAAATCCAAGCCCCGGCCTCTGCCCGCATCTCGGGGCGTGTCAGCCCAGCGGGCGAGCCGCACTGTCCGTGTGGGCAAAGACGGGAAACTAAGGCACGGGGAGGGGACGCGACTTGCCCGAAGCCGGGGGTTGGTAGAGCCGAGAAAGGGGACCCAGGAGTCCGGGCTCCCTCGGTCCCTGCGAGCAGCCGCCGGAGGGGCCGGGGCGGGGGGGTCTCTTACCGCAGCAGGCGCGGGAGGCTCCCGGGAGCACAGCCGGCGATGCCAAGCGGGGTCTCAGCAGCAGCGGTGGATCCGAGCCGTGCCGTGCCGTGCCGAGCCGTGCGCTCCCCGGCGCAGCCGCTGCAGCTCTGAGCCGAGCGAGGCAGAGCCGGCGCGTCACGTGACCTAGCCCAGCCCAGCCCAGCCCGGCGCGGGCGCTGCCATTGGCGCGCGGGCCCTGCGCCCCCGGCCCCGCTGCCAGCCCCGGGCCACGGGCCACAGCCTCGCTCCGCGGGAGCCAGGCTCACCCGTCCGTGCACGGCCACGCCGGCTGCCCCTGCGTGCCCCGAGGCGACCCAGCCCGCCCCGGCGTCACAGGGCGGGCACTGGGCACTGGCTCGGGCCGATCGCTGTATGCAGCCATTGGCACGGGCCAGTCTGCCCTGGGAGCTGGTTCGCACCAGGGCCCCAGCACGGGCCAGGGTGCAGGCCACCAGAGTCCCACCGGTGGGATGAGGCATAAAACCAAGGCCATTAAAATCCCCTAAAGCAAGCACCTGGGCCAAACCCAGCTCCCTCAATCCCCATTGCGTTCAGTTGGACACGGCGTCCCATATCCTGGGCAGTGCGTTGTGGGCGACTCGACAGGTGCCCTGCTCTCACCCAGAGGCAGCTGCATTTCGGGGGCGGGGGCTCACATTCTGGCTCTCTCCGAGAGAGCAAAATCGTGGCAGGGAGAAGGGCCCTGATCCTATGAGGTGCTCAACACCCACTGCCATCAACAGGGAGAGGGCACTGAGCATCAGGCAGGCTGGGGAGGCTCCAGGTTGGAAAGATAAAGGCCCTGGCCCGTCTCAGCAGACCCCGGTTCAGGTCCCTGCTCTGCGTGACCTTGGGCAAATCATGTCACCTACGCTGAGTCTCTGACCAGGGGGTAGACCAGGGCCAGTGCTGCCATCGGGACCGCCTGGGGGTACAGGAGTGGGGGAGATGGCCGCTGGGGCCAGAGATAGAGATGCTAAGCTTTCAAACCACCCCCCCACCACTACCTCCCAATGGCTGATGTGCTGGACCTCTCTGTGCTCTGGCCTCTGCTAGGCTGCCCTGCACATGGCAGGCTCCGACTCCCTCCCCACAAGGGGTCCGGGCAGGGAAGGAGCTGTCAGCATTGGGCCAAAGGGGAGCTCCACTCTGGCGCCTGTTGGAGGCAGGGAAAGGAGCTGCAGGCTGGCTGTGGGTGCCGCAGTGATGGCGGGGCCGGGGCATTGAGATGGCAGTGGGGGCGGGGCATCGAGAAGAGCAACAGTGTGCTCGGGAATGCTCAGAGGGGTCTAGCCTTCCATCAAGGGGGTAAGAAAGGAATGGCTAATTGTAGGGGTTCCCTTGAAAAGCAGCATGTAAACAGAATTGGGAGAGCAGGAAGCTGCGGGTCAGGATTGAGGGGCAGCAGCAGAGCTGGGGGGAGCCTAGCGCTGGGACAGCGGGGGATCAAGGGGCAGCAGCAGAGCCATGGGGGGTGAAATATCTGCATTGCTGAGGACTCCAGAGTAGGGGTGCCCAGGGCCCCCAAGCCCTCCACCAGGGCAGGTGCTTCGAAGTCATCTACAAGTTGCAAAGTAACATCCTGAGATGACTCAGCCTCGCACCAGCCATTTCAAAGGCAGGCGGGAGAAAGTGAAAGGGGCCGGCCTGTATCTGACGAACCCTCTGGGGCCTGGGGGTCAGCCATGACTGTGTGGGGAGAGGGCCTCCTACTGAAAACCAAGCGCCATCCTGCAGGGGCTGGGTTTCCCTTGGAGGTCCCCCATCCATGCCCTGAGCAGGAGCCCCCTAACTAATACAAGCAGCCCAGGGCATGTGGCTTTTGGTATCCGGCATGGGTAGGGTGACCATACGTTCCGTTTAGGCCAGGGCATAGGGTGACCAGACAGCAAGTGTGAAAAATCGGGATTGGGGTGGGGAGTAATAGGATCCTGTGTAAGAAAAAGACCCAAAAATTGGGACTGTCTCTATAAAATCGGGACACCTGGTCACCCTACCAGGACAGTCCCTTTTTAAGCCCTGTCCCAGCCGTCCAACTTGATCAGTTGGTAAGAGCAAATGGAACAAATGCCCACTTTTGCCAAAAAAGTGTGGTGTGGTGTAGAGGAACGTGGTGGAGGAGGGCGAGCGGAGATGCCAACCCCACTTGGTGTGGGAGGCAGCATTCCAGAAAGCAGGGGGCCGGTAGGGTTCCAGCGACTGGCAACAGCCTCGCGGGGCGGGGGGAGCTTTGGTGAATGGCTGAGTATGTCCCATTTTCCCGCGAGGCTGTGGGGGGAGATGTTGAGGAGACATGGGCCCCACCCTTCCCCAAAGGGCATTGGGGTGAGCGGGGGAACTTGAGAAAAGGCCTCGCAGACACAACTGACCTGAGCGCCCCAAGTATTTGGAGAAATAGGAGTTGGGAAAGGCCAAGCACTGGGTCCCTCCAGGGGAAATAGGCCGGCCAGCTCGGGGAGGCAGGAAGCAGGATAGTTCAGGAAGCCGCTCAGCATGCCCCATTGAGCACAGAGGCTTGGGGAGGCTGATGCAGGAGGCAGGGTCCTAGGCCGGTGATGGGGGATGGGCTGTCAGTGGTTCTATCACAAGGCAGTTAGTCAATTAACCTAGAGGAGAGCCAGGGCTCAAGGAAGCCCTGTGGAAGATGAAGGAAGAAGCAGGTTGAGCCTGTAAAAAGGGATGAGGTCAATGATGAGCTCCCAAAATCCTAAGAACCGGTTCCCTACTGGGTCCTCAGCAGCACTTCGGCGGCAGGGGGGTCTTCACTCACTCTGGGTTTTCGGCGGCAGGTCCTTCACCCGGAGCGAGTGAAGGACCCACCGCCGAAGTGCCACCAAAGACCCAGTAGGGAACCGTGCGGTGAGTACAAGCCCCACGTGCCTGTCTCCCCCCCACCACCCACCCATCCGACCCCAACCCACGTCCTGCCCCCGACTGCCCCCCTCAGAACCCGCAACCCATCAATCCCCCCTCCTTGTCCCCTGACCATCCCCTCCCAAGACCCCCCACCCTAACTGCCCCCCAGGACCCTACCCCCTACCCAAAGCGCCCCACTCCCTGTCCCCTGACTGCCCCAACCCCATCCACCACCACCCCAGCAGACCCCCAAGACTCCCACGCCTCCCCAACCCCCCTTCCCCTTCCCCTGACCACCTCCCCATAACCTCCACCCCCTCCAACCGCTCCCTACCTCTTATCCAACCCCTCCTCCCAGCAGGGGCTGGAGCCCCAGGCCCTTTAAATTGCTACCAGAGCCCCACTGCTGGAGCCCTGGGGTAGCGGCAGCAGGGCGCTGGGAGCTCAGGCGGGCCAGACAGTTTGCCCACCCGACCGCCCCTTTAGGAACCAGTTCTACACCGGCTTTTAAATTTAGCAACCGGTACTTGCAAACTGGTGCGAACCGGCTCCCGCTCACCACTGGATGAAGCTGAGACCAGAGGGGGCCGGCGCTGGGAGAGGCTGAGAGCTGTGCCTGGAACTCGGGGTGTCTCGGGCTGCTGGAAATACCGGCTGGAAGTTATGGTGACAAGTTCCAATGGATGAGGAACAGCTGCATATTAAGAAGAAGAAACATAGACTAGAAATATCTGTCTCTGACAAGGGAGCAGGCAGGGCTGGCAAGGGAGTAAGGGAAAGGATCAGTAATTATCCAATCTCTCGCTGAAGCTGTTATTCCCTTGAAACCAGTGGCAGGGTTCAGTGAAGCGCGGTGTGATGGGTTGGATCACAGAAACCCCCATGGGGCTGCCAACTGATGTGCCAAGACTACTTCTGCCCCTGCTTTTCCAGCTTGGGACTTCAGTGCCCTGCCGGGTTTGAGCCGGGCCCACTAGCCTGCTGCAAACCCAGACCCAGGTCTGAACCACGTCCCCTAACAGTTGTAGTCTTAATTGAAAGCAGGTTAAGAAGTACTCTTGGCACATCAATTGGCAGCCCCAAGGGGGTTTCTGTGATCCAACCCGTCACAGTGGCGTAGTCGGCAGGATCTGTGCACAGCTGATTGCTTTGAGATACCGGTAGTGATTTTAAGTGAGTTTTAAGTGTGGTGGCTGGAGAACAGACAAAGTGGTTACTGGTTTGTTATTTTCCGTTTGGTTTGCTGGTTCGGGTAAGGGCAATAGATACAGAAAAGGAAGCAAAATAAGTAAGAGTGACGATCAGAAAAATCTAGAACTACACAAGTTGCAAATTGCCCAGAAAGGCTGAACACTGGACGCTGGGGAAGTCTCTGTTACCTAAGAAGCTCCTGAGCTTAGTGCATCTCAGTTTCAGTGAAATGCAGATGGGTGTGGCCCGACCTCTGTGTCTGTGCTGAAGCTGACTGGAGTGTCTAATTTAGTAAGACAGGAGTGGAGGGGTGCCTGTTCCGGCAGGAGGGGGTTCTCTGTGGTATCCCAGCTCATCGAGCAGTCTCAAGGGAAAACAAATGGAAATTGATGTGCAATTTGCCCAGGAAAAGACTACCCTGGAAAAAGAAAAGGCTGCCCACCAGCAAACCCTGGACTTAAAAGACAAAGCAAATTGACACCCAGAAGCAGGAACTGGCTGTAATGGAGTGGAAGAGGTGCACAGAGACATGTATCATAGAATCATAGAATATCAGGGTTGGAAGGGACCTAAGGAGGTCATCTAGTCCAACCCCCTGCTCAAAGCAGGACCAATCCCAACTACATCATCCCAGCCAGGGCTTTGTTAAGCCGGGTTTTAAAAACTTCTAAAGATGGAGATTCTACCACTTCCCTTGATAACCCATTCCAGTGCTTCACCACCCTCCTAGTGAAAAAGTTTTTCCTAATATCCAACCTAGACCTCCCCCACTGCAACTTGAGACCATTACTCCTTGTTCTGTCATTTGGTACCACTGAGAACAGTCTAGATCCATCCTCTTTGGAACCCCCTTTCAGGTAGTTGAAAGCAGCTATCAAATCCCCCCTCATTCTTCTCTTCTGCAGACTAAACAATCCTAGTTTCCTCAGCCTCTCCTCATAAGTCATGTGCTCCAGCCCCCTAATCATTTTTGTTGCCCTCTGCTGGACTTTTTCCAATTTTTCCACAGCCTTCTTGTAGTGTGGGACCCAAAACTGGACACAGTACTCCAGATGAGGCCTCACCAATGTTGAATAGAGGGGAATGATCACGTCCCTCGATCTGCTGGCAATGCCCCTACTTATACAGTCCAAAATGCCATTAGCCTTCTTGGCAACAAGGGCACACTGTTGACTCATATCCAGTTTCTCGTCCACTGTAACCTCTAGGTCCTTTTCTGCAGAACTGCTTCCTAGCCCTAGTCTGTAACAGTGCATAGGATTCTTCCGTCCTAAGTGCAGGACTCTGCACTTGTCCTCGTTGAACCTCATCAGGTTTCTTTTGTCCCAATTCTCTAATTTGTCTAGGTCCCTCTGTATCCTATCCCTACCCTCCAGCGTATCTACCACTCCTCCCAGTTTAGTGTCATCTGCAAACTTGCTGAGGGTGCAATCCACGCCATCCTCCAGATCATTAATGAAGATATTGAACAAAACCGGCCCCAGAACCGACCCCTGGGGCACTCCACTTGAAACCGGCTGCCAACTAGACATGGAGCCGTTGATCACTACCCATTGAGCCCGACAATCTAGCTAGCTTTCTATCCACCTTATAGTCCATTTCATCCAGCCCATACTTCTTTAACTTGCTGGCAAGAATACTGTGGGAGACCGTATCAAAAGCTTTGCTAAAGTCAAGGAATAACACATCCACTGCTTTCCCCTCATCCACAGACCCAGTTATTTCCTCATAGAAGGCAATTAGGTTAGTCAGGCATGACTTGCCCTTGGTGAATCCATGTTGACTGTTCCTGATCACTTTCGTCTCCTCTAAGTGCTTCAGAATTGATTCCTTGAGGACCTGCTCCATGATTTTTCCAGGGACTGAGGTGAGGCTGACTGGCCTGTAGGAGCCATCATGAAGAATCCCCTAGCTACCACCTGAGCTGCAACAAGAGCTGTACCAGGGGAAAGAATTGTGCCCAGGCCTGGAAGATGTCCAGTCTGAGAAAAACTTACTGAAGCATCTCTGAGGGTGAGATTATCTGTATTTAGTTTGATTAGGCATAGATTTGCGCATTTTATTTTATTTTGCTTGGTGACTTACTTTGTTCTGTCTGTTACTACTTTGAACCACTTAAATCCTACTGTCTGTATTTAATAAAATCACTTTCTATTTAGTAATTTACTCAGAGTATGTATTAATACCTGGGGGAGCAAACAACTGTGCATATCTCTCTATCAGTGTTATAAAGGGCGAACCTTTTTCCAGTCATCCGGGACCTCCCCCGATCGCCAGGAGTTTTCAAAGATAATGGCCAGTGGCTCTGCAATCTCACCCGCCAACTCCTTTAGCACCCTTGGATGCAGCGCATCCGGCCCCATGGACTTGTGCACGTCCAGTTTTTATAAATAGTCCCGAACCACTTCTTTCTCCACAGAGGGCTGGTCACCTCCTCCCCATGCTGTGCTGCCCAGTGCAGCAGTCTGGGAGTTGACCTTGTTCGTGAAGACAGAGGCAAAAAAATCATTGAGTACATTAGCTTTTTCCACATCCTCTGTCACTAGGTTGCCTCCCTCATTCAATAAGGGGCCCATACTTTCCTTGACTTTCTTCTTGTTGCTAACATACCTGAAGAAACCCTTCTTGTTACTCTTAACATCTCTTGCTAGCTGCAACTCCAAGTGTGATTTGGCCTTCCTGATTTCACTCCTGCATGCCTGAGCAATATTTTTATACTCCTCCCTGGTCATTTGTCCAATCTTCCACTTCTTGTAAGCTTCTTTTTTGAGTTTAAGGTCAGCAAGGATTTCACTCTTAAGCCAAGCTGGTTGCCTGCCATATTTACTGTTCTTTCTACACATTGGGATGTTTTTTTCCTGCAACCTCAATAAGGATTCTTTAAAATACAGCCAGCTCTCCTGGACTCCTTTCCCCCTCATGTTATTCTCCCAGGGGATCCCGCCCATCTGTTCCCTGAGGGAGTCAAAGTCTGCTTTTCTGAAGTCCAGGGTCCGTATTCTGCTGCTCTCCTTTCTTCCTTGTGTCAGGATCCTGAACTCGACCATCTCATGGTCACTGCCTCCCAGGTTCCCATCCACTTTTGCTTCCCCTACTAACTCTTCTCGGTTTATGTATCCTGGAGCTGGAAGTTGGGGTTCTGGTGACTGCTGTGGTGGGAACAGGGACTCTGTAGCTGGAAGCAAGGAACCCCATGGACTCTGTTGCTGGAAGCAAGCCCAACCTGAGTGAAAGGGGGGGGGGGATTTTGCTGGCCAGCGAAAGGTCTGTCACAGCTGGTAGCTGTGAGCCTACAGCTGGATCAGGGTCTCTTTCCCTTTTAGGGGACACAGGAGTGTCTGCCCCAGAGGGGAGCCCAGAAATGAATTTCAGGTATACTGCCTCCGCTATGGTCAGTGTCCAAGTCTCTGGCAGTAAGTTCAGGAGGCGGGTGTGACGTTGCACTCTATATGATTTTATAAAAATATGCTAATGAGTGTGAATATAATGTAACTGGAATATGCTTCATGCAAAAGGTCTCTTGTAAGGTATCATTACACAGCTTATAATCTACTGAGTGTGATCATCCTATTTGTATAAATGTACCACTCTTGTATCAGAAACTAGAAATATGAAATATAACTCTGAGGGCCTATTGTAATTATGCAAAGTGTGGGCCATTAATGGTGGTTTGGAATCTTGATGGCTCCCATCAACCAGGACAATTGACTGTAAGTGGCTGTTTTACTTGTAAGTCTTCCTGTATACGTGTGTGCTTGCAAGTGGGTAATGAAGTCTTACAGTGACGTGAAATAATTTATTTCACCTGAACTGGAATCCATCTTTAACCTGGTGCTTTTCCATTGAGAAGGAGGGGGTGGGAACCCAGAGAGGGACAAAGGATTCCTGCCTTATGCAAAAGATATATAAGTGGGTGGAACAGAAAAAAGGGGGCGGCCATCATGAGAAATCCCCTAGCTATCACCTGAGCTGGAACAAGGGCTGTACCAGGGGAAAAGATTGTGGCCAGACTAGGACGGCGTCCAATCTGTGAACGAAACGTATTGAAACATCTCTGAGGGTGAGATTTTATCTGTATTCAATTTTATTACTGTATTAGGCTTAGACTTGTGTGTTTTATTTTATTTTGCTTGGTAATTCACTTTGTTCTGTCTGCTATTACTTGGAATCACTTAAATCTTACTTTCTGTATTGAATAAAATCACGTTTTACTTATTAATTAACCCAGAGTATGTATTAATACCTGGGGGGGGGGAATAGCTGTGCATCTCTATCAGTGTTATAAAGGGTGAATAATTTATGAGTTTATAAAGCTTATACAGGGTAAAATGGATTTATTTGGGGTTTGGATCCCATTGGGAGTTGAGCATCTGAGTGTTAAAGACAGGAACACTTCTTAAGTTGCTTTCAGTTAAGTCTACAGTTTTGGGGCGCATGGTTCGGACCCTGGGTCTGTGTTGGAGCAGACTGGCGTGTCTGGCTCAACAAGACAGGGTGCTGGAATCCCAAGCTGGCAGGGAAAGCAGGGGCAGAAGAAGTCTTGGCACATCAGTTGGCAGCCCCAAGGGGGTTTCTGTGATCCAATCTGTCACAAGGGGGATATACTCAGAATGCAAGTGGAGATTTATTACTAAAAGGAGACATAAGAACAGGCTGACAAAGTTCTTTAAATGACAGTTTTGGGGAAAATAAAAGTAATTTGCCAATTACCTTTTCATGGCAGAAGCAAGAGGGGTAATATCAGGGGTTCCACTAGACATGACAAAAAGAGGGTGAAATTAAAAGGGATCCAGGTGAAGACCAAGTGCTGTTTGTTAAGTGGCTGATTAGCAGGAGAGGGGAGAACAAAAACCATCCACAGCCACCCGAATAACATTTAAAGGTACAACGGTACCAAAAGGGTTAATAGAGGGTGTCAACTCTTCTGAGTTAAACCATCTATCCTGACCCGCATTGAGATGTTGTAAGTGTCCCAGGTTTGGGCATGTGGCAGCTATCTGGGAGGGGAAGACGAGATGGGGAATATGGAGAACACTCGTCTGAGAACTGTTTGCAAGGAAGGAACAGAACGAAAATGCAGCAATTGTGGGATATGCGCAGTGCAGCAGACAAAGGGTCTGTCAAAAAAAAAAAGAATTAATGGAGATATCCCATCTCCTAGAACTGGAAGGAACCTTGAAAGGGTCATCAAGTCCAGCCCCCTGCCTTCACTAGCAGGACCAAGTACTGATTTTTGCCCCAGATCCCTAAGTGGTCCCCTCAAGGATTGAGCTCACAACCCTGGGTTTAGCAGGCCAATGCTCAAACCACTGAGCTATCCCTCCCCCCAAACCAGAGAGAGACAGAAAATTAAAATGACCCATAATGTATCTTATGCAGGAGCTACCAAAAGACATTCACAGCCAAGTGTGGAGAAGGCGGAAAATGCCTGTGAGGGGGAAAAGCTGCTGGTACAACAATCCGCAGTTCAGGGCAGGAGAGCGAATATCAGGGGAATAAATGGAGAGGTGCTGCTTGTAGGCACAGAGGAATTGGTAGCATTTATGACAGAAGTGATTAATTGCACTTTACAGACAGGGAAGAAGATTGAAAGAATAAACATAACAAAAGTGGCAGAAAAGTATTTGCATGTAGGCAATCTCTCGAAAGACTGCATCCTGCAAGTTTAAATGAAGACAATGTAGTTTAAATAACATGGTTCTAATGGCTTTTTGCTGGAACACACATAGTGTAATAACACGTGGTTAGGAATTAAAGAAAGCTGGTTTTGAAATGGACAACAAACCTGATGTGATATACATACAGGAAACATTGTTTAGTTTTCCAGGATCTGATGTAATCGGATGTGACAGAGAAATAACAAGAGGAGTGATCTGTAGATACAGATGAACAGAACTTACATTTTAAGTACAAACCTGTTGAGATTCCTCTGCAAAATAATAGCACCTTTCTATGAATCTTTACTGTTTACAATTGATATAAAAAACTAGACAATCTTGAAGTGGAAGAGCTAGTTAAGGCTGTCAAAGGCCAGTATATTATTAGTCGAGACCATAATAGCCATAATGAATTATGGGGAAGCTGATTAAAATGGCCCAATCCTAGAGCACCTGCTATGGTTAATTTGGAGGCTGGAACCTTTGCATATTTAGATCTGGGAATTGCAACAAGGAGTATAGCAAGTAAATGCACCTTGGAAATCTATAAAGAAGATAGAATGGGAAGTGATCACTTCCCTGGGCTAATTGCATATCACGGTGTAGAACTGATGAATGAAATTGTTTTTAATAGTTCACTTTATTAACTTCATAAGTAAAGTTTTATGAATGAAACAATACCCCAATAGTTACCCCAATAACTGGCTAATTAACAATTAAGATGCTTGTTACAAGCCATAGCTGTTCAGTCAGCTGCCTTTGTAAGTTTCACTATCAATCCAATTCCTGCTTAAATCACTGAGACTTGCACTGTTTCAGTATTGTAACTTCTGTTCACCATTTATTACACTTGTCTATATTGTAACTTCTGTTCACTGTTTGCCATATTGTAATTCAAACCCCATTTTAAAAACGCTTACTCCATTTTGTAAGGGCTTGCTGCAACCTTCATTTTTGCAAGCCCTGCTGTAATCTTATTAGTTTAGTTTAGATGTGTGAATGAGGTATGTATGGATGATGGAATCAACCTCCAGGCCCAGCTTGTCCTGATTAAATAAAGTTCAAACACCAACGGCTGAAAATGCAGACAAGAGCCCTAACAAAGTAAGAAGAATCCACCCTAAAAAGAAAAGGTACAATAGAAGGAAAATCAAAGACTGGTCCAAGGCTGAAAGTCATGTCTGCAATTGACGGATGATCAATCACCAAACCTGAAGGCAGCGTGACACAGCAAGACCTATAAACTCTGGATTCAAACTAAAGCCTACAAAAAGGATGGGTGAGATGGAAAACTTTGGAGGAGGGTAACATTCTGCTGCCAACATGGAAGGGTATTGGTTCATGCCCAACAGAGACCCAGCTGGTCCTTGTGCCCGGCTTTCCTGGCCAGTTACCACCACAAACTACGAACCCAAGCTGCAAACTCAAGCCACAGACTCAAGCAGGACTGGTAACTATGCAGCAGCTGCAGAACATCTGGTGTGTGTGTGTGTGTGTGTGTGTGTGTGTGTATAGGTATTAGGTATAATGTGTGTGTATAAGAATTAAAATATTAGTTATTGGTCATAAATCAAATTGTTATCATAATATATGTGGCATCTTTATCTTGTCCCCTTTAATAAGATCCTGCTAGTTTTTATTGGTATAACAACGGCCAAGGAAATGTTGAAAACACTGAAGGAATTCCTACCAGGAGCCTTAGAAAAGCAAACTGGGGACTCTTTAAGTGTAAGTGTGCTGAGTAAGTACCAGTTGTATAAGTGATAATCCAGAGGCATTTCATGATAATATAATACAGGGAGTTGTAGCAGCAGCCAGCCTAGCTATCTGTAAGACATCGAATGCCACAAACTCAGAAATCCAGTTCCCTGGCGGAATGAAGACTGGAAAGCAGGAAGGCATACGTACATACAAACCAACAAAAAGTGCAATGAATAGCAAGGACTTTATGAACTACAAAAGAGATAAAGCAGTGGCACAAAGAATTATGAAAAAGGCAAAGAGGGAGAGCTGGAAAAAGCATTGTCAGGAATGACAAAGATCTCAAGGTTTCAAAGCTATATAAACAAAAGAATGAATGAGTGAAATTTATACCTGGGCTTATGGTAAATGGTAAAGGTGAAAGTTGTAACCTAGGAAAAGTGGACATTTTAGCAAAAAAGTTCCAAAAAGTTAGTAGTGATACAAATCAAAGTTAAAAGTTTTGTGAATAAAAAGGAATGTTTGCTGAAGAAAATGGTGGTCTCCTACATGGCTGGGTAGAATAGAAAGACGACACAGAATTAATGTCAGCATACAGGAACTCAGAAAAGCTACAGACAAGAGTAAAAATACAGCCCCAGGTAAAGATAGCATGTGCAATGCAATGCTTAAGTACCTGCCAGGAAGAAGTTTAAGAATTTTACTGAAATGATATAATATATGGGGGAAAGGAATACTACGGGCAGAATGGAAGCAAGCCGTGGTTTTACTGACAGGAAAACCTAGCCCAAGGCTCGCTGCATACTGAGATATAGCCCTCAAATCATGTGTGGAAAGAATGCGAAATGAGAGATTCGTACCAGACTTGGAAAAAACTGAAATGATCACCTGTGTATAGAGTGGGCTCAGGAAAGGGTGCTGCAGAGCTGATCACATTACAAGATTAGAAACAGAAATACAAAAACAGGAGGAACAGAGCTTCTGACAGCTCTTTTTGGACCCTGAAAAAGCATCTGACATGCTATGGAGAGAAGGCTTGCTCTATAAACGAGCTGCAACTGGAATAAGAGGAAGAATGTTCTGGTGGATAAGAGACATCTGAAGTGACAGAACCAAGCAAGTGAGGGCCGGCGTGCTGGAACAAGGTGTATAGTGGGGTGCTGAGAGCCATTGAACCAAACTGTAAACCCTGGATAGGATGGAAACCACTTCAAGCCAGGGGGTGTGACAGCCCCCACATACCCATCGTTCCAGCACCTAGAAGTGAGGATGGGAGTAGCTTTGTTGAATATTTATACACTTACTTACTAATGGCATTGGCCCGGGGAGTGTTATCGGCCCAGCCTTCTAATAGTATGATTAGCTATCCGCCTGACAGCACACAGGCAGGAACCGGTAATACCCTATTTGCGGAGGCTGTGCTCTATGGTATACCACAGAAGAGATAAGATAGCCTTGGAGAGAAGCAATGAGATGCTCAAGGCAGGGCTGGCGCTTCCACTAGGCAACCCTAGGCAGTCACCTAGGGCAGCAGGATTTGGGGGGCAGCATTATGCCACCCTCGGTGGAAATTCGGCGGCAGGGGGTCCTTCCGCTCCGGATCTTCAGCGGAAATTCGGCAGTGGGTCCTTCACTCGCGCCAGAACCCACCGCTGAAGTGCCCCGAAGAAGCAGAGCGGAAGGACCCCCGCCGCCGAAGACCCCAGGCCTCCTGAATGCTCAGAGGAGGAGCGCTGCCGCCTTGGGCGGCAAAACCCCTGGCGCCACTCCTGGATCAGGGGATATCAGAATGGGGAGATATTTGGGGATTTCAGTTCTCACTTGCTAAAACAAAGAAAATGCTATTCACCAAAAGGAGGCTTGGGGCAGAACGGAACCTCTCCCTGTGCAGGAAGAGCGCAGGCAGTTCACCGCGGTCCATTCCTCGGAGTTATGTATGGAGAATATCAAGGCAGTGTAAAGATGGGATGAATCTGCTTTAAGGTGTTGCTGGGAACAGCTGGGTGCAGGTGAGAACATGCTGTGGAGAGCACTAATAAGACCCGCTGTAGATTAGGGAGGCCAAGCCTTTCATTCAGCTTCTAGATCAACACTTACAAAATGAGACCCAAGCCCAGCCCAAGCTCTCGACTCACATGTGGTGCGAGTATCCGATTCCATCGTGTGTGCTGAGGTAGCAGCCGGAGAAAAGCCTGGACTGTTAAGGGTGAAACGTAGCGGTAACCATCGGGGCGAAGGTTAATGGAACAGTACGAGCACTAAACAAATACACCTCTACCCCGACAGAACGCTGTCCTCGGGAGCCAAAAAATCTTACCACATTATATCGAACTTGCTTTGATCCGCCGGAGTGCGCAGCCCCCCCCCCCCCCCCCCGGGGGGCTGCTTTACCGTGTTATATCCGAATTCGTGTTATATTGGGTCATGTTATATCAGGGTAGACGTGTATACAAAGACTGTTGGGAATTAAGCAGACAAGAAGTATCTGGGCACTAGAAACACCCACGTGCTAACAGGATCAAAAGATGGTATAAGACTTGGGTGAAAAGGAAGAACTGGAAGAAAGTGAAATCTTTAGTCCTGGGAAATCAAGCCATAGCTCAACGACTGCCTCTCCAGCTGTGGATCTGGAATTGTGAGATCAAACAAAGGGAAGAGCAGGACCATCAAATGTGATGACTACATTTTCGGAGTTTGTACGTGGCAATGGGGTCAGCGTTGCCAAGTCTTTATTGAAAGCTCTAGAGATGGCAACACGGGTAGAGAGGGAACAGCCTTTTCTAGCCCTGAATTTGGAGACTAGCTAATTGTGTGGTCATTATGATGGCCAAATTGATGGGCAAACGGTTGGCACTGACTGCTGTCTTATCTGATGCTTTATTGCATACACTGCAGAGCAGAAAGGGAGCCTCGGAATGCAGGATTGACTTTGTCAACGGAATATTGGTCTCAGCTACGGAGCTAATACCACTAGGTGTCCATACAGTCCTAGTGTGGATCCCAGCACACGTTAGGATATCGGGCAATGAAATGGCAGATAAAACAGCAAAAAATGCCTTCCAAAGGAGGAGGTTGGTCTAGACACCCGTCTGAGTAAACAGGACTCCAGAAGTTTGGTTAAGAGAGAACTTAAGGAGGAATAGCAAGAACCATGGGCCCAAGAGAAATGAACGATACCCTCAATGCGAGGCTAATGGCGTGCTGAATACTATTGCTAGAAAAGGGGGAGTCATTATATTTACAGGGCTACCAGGTCACGGGGACTGGAATGGGAATTCACATGACTAAACAAGCACAAAGAGGGGTTGTGTGATACATGCAAAGGCCAAGAAAGCTGAGCATCTGCTGGGGCAATGCAGAGAGAATGAGACAGAAAGAAAGATTCTTTATGAAGCACTGAGATGCCTGAAGGCGACAGAGCATTGTCTGAGGACCGGGGAAGTGGAGTAGCAGTACAAAAACATTCCTGGGCTTGTTTAGGGATGCAGGGCTGAGTAAGAGGATACAGATGTTTACGTATGTGAAAGCTGTGGTGGGTGGCGGTCGTGGTCTTGCGTGCTGAGGCTGCTGCGCCATGAAGTGACCCAGAAATAAAGAAGAAGACGGGAGCTGCAAGGGAAGTTGTCGGCAGTCACTCCCTGGGGGGAGGGAGTTCGGACCCCTCAACCCAGAAGTGGGGCCAGAAGATGGAGAGGGGAAAAGGCAAGGAGGCTAGGGATAGCGACAGGGTCTGGGAGCCAGCAGACTGTAGTTGCTGTGCAAAGGGTCTCTGGGCTGGAACCCGGAGTAGTGGGCGGACCCAGGTTCCCCTACCAGCCACTGAGAAGGTGGCACAGGACCTGGCCTTGGGCCAGAAGACCATCTGGAATGGCATGCGGACCACAGATCCAGTGGGACTTTGGTACCCCGGAAGGGCAGGACAGTACAATGACCTGGGTGAAGGGCTGAGTCACAGAGAGGCAGCACCACAAGCCCTAGAGAGCCGGGGGGGACGCAGTGTGAGCAAGTGTCGGGAGGAGTCATCAGAACTGAAAGGCGCTAATCCCCAGACATGGCCACAATGAGGCGCCCCAGCGATGAGTGACCCCTGTGACAGTGGGTCAGGGAGCAGGACAACAGGAGGTGGAGAAGCAGCTGAAACTGAACGCTGCCCAGCTGGGGCAGGGGAGGGTGTCAGGGACCAAATCAGCCAGGGCCAGCAGCCAGCAAGTCACGGAGGGACTGGGTCCAGCTGCTGCTGCCAGGCTGATGCAGGGCTGGGTCATCGACTCCAGCTGCCTGCACAAGAACAGCATTTTCCTCTATGGTAATTCCTCAGGTGGTTCATCTGCCTCAGGCCTGAGTCCCCCTCAGGGCTCTGCCGGTGCCCCTCAATCCGACCCGCAGCCCCTGCTCCCGGCCCTGGGCTCCCCGCACAGCTCCCCGGTGCCCCTCAATCCGACCCGCAGCCCCTGCTCCCGGCCCTGGGCTCCCCGCACAGTTCCCCGGTGCCCCTAAATCCGACCCGCAGCCCCTGCTCCCGGCCCTGGGCTGCCCACATACAGCCCTGCCCTCCCCAGGTTCCCCCTAGACTAACAGCCCCCTCTCCAAGGCCTGGTCTGGCATCAGGAACTGGGATCTTGATTTGGGGAGGCCCCTTAAACCCTAGAGCAAGAACACAAGCAGCGACTCATCTGCATCCCGCCCCAGTCCTCATCCCGCTCCCAGCCCCCACATCCTCCGGGAGCTGCTATTGTGCGCAGCTCCTTTCATCGCTCCCAGGCACCTGGGCAGACAATGGGCACCAGCTGCCCCGTCCCACAATCAGAGAACGACCCCAATCAGCAAAGGAGCTGCCTAATTGCAGCCAGCTGGAGACAGACCCCCCCCCCCGCCGGGGTCTCTCCTGGGGGCCCCCCGCCCCCCCCCCCCCCGCTTTGTTCCAAACTGAGCCTCCGGAGCTGCCCTGGCTTTAGGGCTCCCGGGGCCGCCTCCAGAATGGCTGGAAGCTCTTTGGAGCCAGGTATCCAGGACGGAGAAGATGGAGGATGGGGAGTCGGAGCCCCCTGCCCCCCACCAGCCCATCTGGGGGAGCCGGAGCTAATACAGCTGCTCCAAAGGGCTCGTCAGGCTGAGGCAGGGCCAAGCAAGGCAAGGAGGGGGGCTGGGGCTGTCGGCCCCTCCTGACTGGTGCCTCCCTGGGGACAGGGGGCGAGCACCCACCATTGGGTTATTTTATTCCTGAGCCCCCGTCACCTGCTTTTCAGGCCAGCAGCTCCATCTGGCTTCCCCATAGCATCCTGGACAGAAGCCCCAGGGGGTCCCATTGCCCCCCATCAGCAATGAGTGGGTGGGGATATTTAATAGCTGGTGGAGGGTTTCTTCTGAGCATGCGCCGGCAGCTGGCTCCAGCGCTGTATGTGCCAGGGGAATGGGGTGAGACCAGCTTGTTTAGCAGCCCTGGAGGTGCTGGCCTGGCTTGGGGGCATGTCCCCACTGATCACTAGGCAGTCCCTCTCCAGGACACCTGCTGCCTTGGCATGGCCACACCAGCCCCGGTGCTGCATGGGAATTGGCACAGCCCCTTCCTGTCCCTTACCTTGAGGGGGCTCTGCCTGCCCCCCAGGATCTTGGCGTGCTGGTGGCTACAGACTCCCAGGTCAGAAACAGTCGTTGCCAGCCTGGAGGGTGTGACATTCCCCTCTGGTGTTATCAAGCCCAGTGATCTGCTAGGTCACTCCAATCCTCGACTCTGGGAGCCAGCCTTACCCTGCTCTGCTGTGAGAACCCCCACTCCTGGGCTGGTCACGCACAGCCTCTGGCATGTAAGCTGCTCCTTGGATTGTGCAACCGAATGACACTAGCCAATAACTCCGGTCCCAGACACAGCCCTAGGAACCTCTGTCTTGCAGTGTCCAGTTATACCCGCTGGACGCTGCAAGCTTATATGAGTTTGTCAATTTAACAAAGAAATTGATATGTACCAGGCTTGTTATCCCCAGGGGAGTCTCTGACACACTTCAAACCAGATGCACTGCGTCAGGTAGAATAAACAAACAGATTTATTAACTACAAAGATAAATTTTAAGTGATTATAAGTCTAAGAACAAGAAGTCAGATTTGGTCAAATGAAATAAAAGCAAAACGCATTCTAAGCTGATCTTAACACTTTCAATGCCCTTACAAACTTAGACGCTTCTCACCACAGGCTGGCTGGTTGCCCTTCAGCCAGGCTCTTCCCTTTGATCAGTGCTTCAGTCGCTTGGTGGTGATGTCTGTAGATGGAGGTGGAAGAGAGAGGAAGAGCATGACAAACATTTCTCCCTTTTATCATGTTCTTTCTTCCCTCTTTCTTGGTTCCCCCTTCAGAGTCAGGTGAGCATTACCTCATCGTAGTCCCAAACTGCCCAAAGGAAAGGGGTGACTCCCTCAAGAGTCCAACAGATCCTTTGTTGCTGTCTAGGCCAGCGTCCTTTGTTCCTTTGAGGCTGGGCTGGGTTTGTCCCATACATGCCCTGACGAGGTGTGAACTGCCCCTCAGCTCTTGGGGAGTTTTTTCCTGGGCTTATTTTAAGCCATGAGGATACATTTTCCGCCTCATAACTACATACATGAAATTATAACCTACAACATTACTATAACAACAATGCTCAGTGCATCATGAGTCTTCTGAAGACACCGATATGACAAACTTTGCATTGGACACCACACAATCATTTTACAAGGATGAACATGGAGGTGGTAGGTGTTCCCCAAGTTACAGAGCATCACAGAGGGGGAGCCCCCAGAGTTGGGGGGAGACTCTTTAGCTTCCTCCTCACACCCTGCCCTTCTCCCAGCAGTTCAGCACTGGGGAGAGCAGCTCACAGCTCACCCTGAACCCCTCATCCCCAGCCTGGGGACCCTGACATGGCATTTCATGCACTATTAGCCTGCCAGGAGCTTTCACCTTTGCTTGGCCAGCTGTTCCCCCCACGCCAGTGCCGGGCGTTGTGAGTAATGAGCTACTCCAGCCTGTGCCAGGCCCAGCACCGCCTCTCCTGGGTCCCATCCTCTCGCTGTGCCCATGACCGTCTGCCCCACTGAGGGCAAAGTTGGTACATGGTGCCTGATCTTGCTGCTCACAGCCTACACATGACTATCACCCACATGTGACTCATCAACTCTGGGGGAACCATAGCTACTTGTGCCTGCCTAGACCACCCCTCTGTCCACCCAGTTCTGAAGCTGGCGTGGTGCCCAGAGCCTGCCAGTCGCTCTGCCCCAGCCCAGCCCATGGTGATTCTGGGAGAGCAGTCGCGGGAGGGGACAACCAGCCGGCTCATTCAAGCTGTGCCCTTCTCCAGCTGGTGGAGGTGAGTCTCCGGCCCTGGAGAGGCAGGAGAAGGACAGCTTCATGCACTCACTGGGGAGGCGTGGGTAGGTCTGATGCCAGCTGGCATCTCTGTCTGGACACTGCACTCCAGCAAGTCGCTCCAAAGCAGGAGCTCCCCCCACCCCCCCGCCAGCAGTGAAGATGCTGTTGAAAGGCAGGATCCTGGGCTAGATGGACCGTTGGTCTGACGCCCGCCCAGCCCAGCCACGGGGAGTGTGAATGGGCTCATCACCTTGGTGTGAGTGGGGATTGCTGCTTCCTGCTCCTCTCACCACCCCATGAGCAGCCCAACGCCACAACTGGCTACAGTGCTCGATGCTAAGAGCAGCCGTGCTCAGGGCATGGGAGAGAATTATCCCACCAAGCAGCGGGCAGCTCTGGCACTGGGCTGGGGGCTCTGCTGGAGGCAGCAAGGAATCACAGAGCACAAGCTATGAGCCCTCCCTGCAGGCTGGGTGCCTGCTACATGGCGAGCTCTGCTGAGTGCCCTGCTCCGAGCCACGTCGCTCGCCCCTCGAGCTGGCTGTGCTAACACCCACATCACAAGCTGTCTCTGCACTGTGTGCATGTGTAGTGCCAGCACAGCGGGGCCCCGCTCCCTGATGTAGGCACCCGTGCCAGCAGAGCAGAGCCGGCGTACCCCGGGCACACAGGACCTCAGCTACAGCACAGTGATACTCCCTTGGGCATCACTGGCGTGGCACCACCCCGCCCCGGCCGGAGCCCTGGGACTCTGACCTGTACCCACCCCCAACCGTGCACTGCCCAGAGCCCAGCTCCTTCGAACGCTCACCAGCAAAGCTCTCGGCCCAGCCCAAAGCTGCCCTGCTCTTGGGGTGTCAGTTACACCAGGGCCAAGTGTTGCAGAACAATCCCATTCTGTTCCAGCAGCATTTTGCACCCGTTTGGCCAGGGTAGCTTTGTGTTCAGTTATAAGTTCTGGTGTCTCATGCTCCCATTCTCCTCTGTGGATTGGGCTCCCTGGTTGGACTACAGCTCCCATAGTGCACTGTGGTGAAGTTGCTCAGCTGTGGTGCATTGTGGGAGACAGAGTCCTGCTCGGGAGCCCATGTCATAGAAGGTTTCAGAGTAACAGCCGTGTTAGTCTGTATCCGCAAAAAGAAGAACAGGAGTACTTGTGGCACCTTAGAGACTAAGAGACTAATAAATTTGTTAGTCTCTAAGGTGCCACAAGTACTCCTGTTCTTCTTTTTGCATGTCATAGAAGTGAATGGAGCCATGAGTTACCCAAGCTCCACCTCCCAGGAGGCATCACTGCACCATTTCAGACCCAAAGGTTTCCAGTTTGGGGGCGCTGGGTTTTCTACAAGAAATCAACGTTTCCTGCAGGAAGCAGATGTCCCCCTCCTGGAACAATCCAACTGGTTCAAACCCAGGGTTCCACCTCACCCAGCTTCGGGGCCCCGTCCCACCAGCCTTTTGCACAAGTCTGGGAACTCACTACGTCTTTCACCAAAAGTGGGGGTGGAACTTGGCTCCATCCCATAATACTCTGGGTAACCTGGTAACCCTCTCATGGCCACTTGGCTGCAGGCAGGTTCCCCCAGTCCTGTGACAGCCACACTTGCAGCTCTAAGGCCTGGCTATGATCTACATGCTGTCCCAGCAATATAGGGAAATGGCATGTCCCTCATGAATGCAGAGCTGTGGATGGAAACCTCTGTGCATCTCTGCAGCACCGGGCGGGTGCAGCAGCTTGCCAATCCCAGGGCCCCTGCCAAGGCCCCTGTGCTGGCTTGGCACCCATGGAAGAGCACCTGCAGGAGGCACAGGCAGGCTGTGGGCTCCATGGAGAGAGGCCAGTCTCATGCCTGCTGGGCTGGCAACTGGGCCCAACAGCACAAACCAAGTCCCCTTCCCAGCATGCCCTGGGGGAGGAAACATCTCCGCACCCCGACCCTGGCAAGGCCACTGTGACTGTCCTCCTGATCTCTGCAAACACACAATGGTGCACAGTCCACCCCTCCCTGGGGCCTGCACATAGGTGCCAACTTCTGCTGGCGCCGGTGGATGCTCGACCCCCCTTCTGCCTCCAGCCCCACCCCCTTTCCAACCCCTTCTCCAAAGTCCCCGCCCCAACTCTGCTCCCTCCCCGCCCCCATTGGACTCCTTCCCCAAATCTCCGCCCTGGCCCTGCCTCTTCCCCTGAGCACGCCGCGTTCCTGCTCCTCCCCCTTCCTCCTGGAGCTTGTTACACCGCTGTTTCACGGCAGCAAACACTGGGAGCTGGGGGAGAAGCGGGGACGCGGCGCGCTCAAGGGAGGAGGCAGAGACGGAAGTCAGGTGAGGCGGGGAGCAGTGCAGGGAGCAGAGCTTGGCTGCCAGTGGGTGCTAAGCACCCACTAATTTTTCCCAGTGGGTGCTCCAGTCCCGGAGCACCCACGGAGTCGGCATCTATGGGCCTGCCCTTAGTCCGACTCATGGACTGGCAGGGCCAGACGACATACAGTGCAGCCTGGGTTCCCGCCTGAGCTGGCTGCTCCAAACACCTCTGCCTCCAGACCTGGCCTGCCTCAAGGACACTCAGCCTTTTATATTCCTGAGCTGGAGCTGATGAGACCCCCCTGGTCTGGCAGTGAGGGTGAATAAGCTCTGCACCACCACACTGTGCTTTCCAAAACCCATTCCCTTTATTTCCTTCTTTGTTCTTTGACTTACTGTTATCAATTCCACCAGGCCAGCTCCGCACTGGGGCAGAGCATGGACTGCCAAGCCAGGGAGAGTCAGTGGCTGCATGATTGTGTGAGAGCTTTCGCCCAGCAATCCGCCCTCCAGTGCCTGGCCAGTAAGGGGCGGCTTTGCTCCTAATTTCTGTCCCACACCGGAATCACACCTCCAGGGGAAGCCGCCCCTTCACCCATCTGCTTGCACAGTCAGCAATGTGCGGCCCTAGTGTGAGCTGTGTGCGTCATCATTGTCAACATGACAGGGCTACTGGCATCAGGCAGCTTGGGCCACAAAGGTGCACTTTGTACACCTGCATACGTCAGCAGCCGCTGAACTGTGGGGGACCGTGTCCTAGCTGAAAATTTCTCCTCTCTTCTCCTCTCAAGTACTTGGTCTGTCAAATGTCCCCCGAAGCAGGGTCTTGGTTACTCCAAGGCCTTCTGGTTCAACAGTCCTACAAAAGTCCCTCATACCAGCATCTTGGCTACCCTGAGACCCTCTGTCTTACAGCATCACAGACTTCTTCAGATGTTAATAGGGGAACTAACTAACCAATTAACACTGATTCTTAGGCCTGGTCTACACTACGAGTTTAGGTTGACTTTAGCAGCGTTAAATCGAATTAAGCCTAGACACGTTCACATGACGAAGCCCTTTCTTTCGATTTAAGGGGCCCTTTAAACCGGTTTCTTTACTCCACCTCCGACGAGGGGATTAGCGATAAAATTGGCCTTAGCGGGTCAGAATTGGGGTAGTGTGGACGGAATTCGACGTTATTGGCCTCAGGGAGCTATCCCACAGTGCTTCATTGTGACCGCTCTGGACAGCACTCTCAACTCAGATGCACTGACCAGGTAGACAGGAAAAGCCCCGCAAACATTTGAATTTCATTTCCTGTTTGCCCAGCATGGAGAGCACAGGTGATCATGCAGAGCTCATCAGCACAGGTAACCGTGATGGAGTCCCAGGATTGCAAAAGAGCTCCAGCATGGACAGAACGGGAGGTACGGGATCTGCTCACCATATGGGGAGATGAATCAGTGCTAGCTGAACTCCGTAGCAGTAAATGAAATGGCAAAATATTAGAAAAGGTCTCCAAGGCCATGAAGGACAGAGGCCATAACAGGGACGTACAGCAGTGCCGCGTGAAAATTAAGGAGCTAAGGCAAGCCTACCACAAAGCCAGAGAGGCAAACGGAAGGTCCGGGGCAGAGCCGCAAACATGCTGCTTCTACGCGGAGCTGCATGCCATGCAAGGGGTTGCAGCCACCACTACCCCAACCGTGTGCTATGACTCCATCACTGGAGAATCATGCAACAGGGAAGAGGGTTCGGGGTACGAGGAAGATGAGGATGAAGATAATGTAGATAGCTCACAGCAGCAAGGAAGCGGAGAAACCGGTTTCCCCAACAGCCAGGATATGTTTATCACCCTGGACCTGGAGCCAGTAACCCCCGAACTCACCCAAGGCATGCTCCCAGACCCTGAGGGCACAGAAGGGACCTCTGGTGAGTGTACCTTTGTAAATATTACACATGGTTTAAAAGCAAGCGTGTTTAATGATTAATGATTAATTTGCCCTGGCAATCGTGGCCAGTACAGCTACTGGAAAAGTCTGTTAACGTGTATGGGAATGGAGCGGAAATCCTCCAGGGACATCTCCAGAAAGCTCTCCTTCATGTACTCCCAAAGCCTTTGCAAAAGGTTTCTGGGGAGGGCTGCCTTATCCCGTCCGCCATGGTAGGACACTTTAGCACGCCAGGCCAGTAGCACGTAGTCTGGAATCATTGCATAACAAAGCATGGCAGCATATAGTCCCGGTGTTTGCTGGCATGCAGACAACATCCATTCCTTATCGCTCTTTGTTATCCTCAGGAGAGTGATATCATTCACGGTCACCTGGTTGAAATGGGGTGATTTTATTAAGGGGACATTCAGAGGTGCCCGTTCCTGCTCGGTTGAACAGAAATGTTCCCCGCTGTTAGCCACGCGGTGTGGGGGAGGGGTGAAGTGATCATCCCTGATAATTGGGTGTGTGTGGGGGAGAGGGGGGTTAGTTGGGTTTGTGCTGCATGTTAACCTGGAAACCGCAGCCCCTCCTTTTACATTGCAAACCCATTTTAAATGGCCAACGCAGTGGGGGCTTGGTATGGGAAATGAGGGCGCTACTGTTTGAAACCATTCCCACATGTTAAGAAGGTTAAAAAAGCCAAAAGACTGTGGTTACCATGGCTGCCTGCAAGCCGAAATCTGTTGCCTGGCACTGCGTGAGTGATCTCTCATACCAAACCGGCAGGCCCTCAATATAAGAGGAAAAATGCGACCTTGTAACGAAAGCTCATGTGCTGTGTAATGTGAACAGCAAAATTTAACGTGAAAGAGTGTACCCATTGTTCTCTAAAATGTGTCTTTTTAAACCACCTCTCCCTTCTCCTTCCCCAGCTGCAAATGTTTCTCCTTCACAGAGGCTAGTGAAGATTAGAAGGAGAAAATGGAGGACTCGGGATGACATGTTCACGGAGCTCCAGATGTCCTCCCACGCTGAAAGAGCACAGCAGAATGCGTGGAGGCAGTCAATGTCAGACTACAGAAAAGCACAATATGAACGAGAGGAGAGGTGGCGGGCTGAATCGCGGGATGAACAGAGCAAGTGGCGGGCTGAAGATGATAGGTGGCGTCAGCTTGCAGACAGAAGGCAAGAGTCGATGCTCCGGCTGCTGGAGCATCAAACTGATATGCTCCAGCATATGGTTGAGCTGCAGGAAAGGCAGCAGGAGCAGAGACCGCCGCTACAGCCCCTGTGTAACCAACAGCCCTCCTCCTCAAGTTCCATAGCCTCCTCACCCAGACGCCCAAGAACACGGTGGGAGGGCCTCCGGCCACCCAGTCACTCCACCTCAGATGATTGCCCGAGCATCAGAAGGCTGGCCTTTAATAAGAGTTAAAGTTTTAAACTGCAGTGTGACCTTTTCCTTCCCTCCTGCCCCACCCATCCGGGCTACCTTGGCAATTATCCCCCTAGTTGTGTGATGAATCAATAAAGAATGCATGAATGTGAAGTAACAATGACTTTATTGCCTCTGCAAGCGGTGCTCGAAGGGGGAGGAGAGGGTGGGGTGGTTGGTTTACAGGGAAGTAGAGTGAACCGGGTGGGGGGGTGGGGCAGAGGGTTCATCAAGGAGAAACAAACAGAAGTTTCACACCGTAGCCTGGCCAGTCACAAAACTCGTTTTCAAAGCTTCTATGATGCGCCCTGCGCCCTGCTGTGCTCTTCTAACCGCCCTGGTGTCTGGCTGCGCGTAATCAGCGGCCAGGCGATGTGCCTCAACCTCCCACCCCACCATAAATGTCTCCCCCTTACTCTCACAGATATTGTGGAGCGCACAGCAAGCAGCAATAACAATGGGGATATTCTTTTCGCTGAGGTCTGAGCGAGTCAGTAAGCTGCGCCAGCGCGCTTTTAAACGTCCAAATGCACATTCCACCACCATTCGGCACTTGCTCAGCCTGTAGTTGAACAGGTCCTGACTACTGTCCAGGCTGCCTGTGTACGGCTTCATGAGCCATGGCATTAAGGGGTAGCCTGAGTCCCCAAGGATAACTATAGGCATTTCAACATCCCCAACGGTTATTTTCTGGTCCGGGAAGAAAGTCCCTTCCTCCAGCTTTCGAAACAGACCAGAGTGCCTGAAGACGTGAGCATCATGTACCTTTCCCAGCCATAGAATCATAGAATCATAGAATATCAGAGTTGGAAGGGACCTCAAGAGGTCATCTAGTCCAACCCCCTGCTCAAAGCAGGACCAATTCCCAGCTAAATCATCCCAGCCAGGGCTTTGTCAAGCCGGGCCTTAAAAACCTCCAAGGAAGGAGACTCCACCACCTCCCTAGGTAACGCATTCCAGTGTTTCACCACCCTCCTAGTGAAATAGTTTTTCCTGATATCCAACCTGGACCTCCCCCACTGCAACTTGAGACCATTGCTCCTTGTTCTGTCATCTGCCACCACTGAGAACAGCCGAGCTCCATCCTCTTTGGAACCCCCCTTCAGGTAGTTGAAGGCTGCTATCAAATCCCCCCTCATTCTTCTCTTCTGGAGACTAAACAATCCCAGTTCTCTCAGCCTCTCCTCATAAGTCATGTGCTCCAGACCCCTAATCATTTTTGTTGCCCTCCGCTGGACTCTTTCCAATTTTTCCACATCCTTCTTGTAGTGTGGGGCCCAAAACTGGACACAGTATTCCAGATGAGGCCTCACCAATGTCGAATAAAGGGGAACGATCACGTTCCTCGATCTGCTGGCAATGCCCCTACTTATACAGCCTAAAATGCCGTTAGCCTTCTTGGCAACAAGAGCACACTGTTGACTCATATCCAGCTTCTCGTCCACTGTGACCCCTAGGTCCTTTTCAGCAGAACTGCTACCTAGCCATTCGGTCCCTAGTCTGTAGCAGTGCATGGGATTCTTCCGTCCTAAGTGCAGGACTCTGCACTTGTCCTTGTTGAACCTCATCAGGTTTTTTTCTGCCCAATCCTCTAATTTGTCTAGGTCCCTCTGTATCCGATCCCTACCCTCTAGTGTATCTACCACGCCTCCTAGTTTAGTGTCATCTGCAAACTTGCTGAGAGTGCAGTCCACACCATCCTCCAGATCATTAATAAAGATATTAAACAAAACCGGCCCCAGGACCGACCCTTGGGGCACTCCACTTGAAACCGGCTGCCAACTAGACATGGAGCCATTGATCACTACCCGTTGAGCCCGACGATCTAGCCAGCTTTCTATCCACCTTACAGTCCATTCATCCAGCCCATACTTCTTTAACTTGGTGGCTAGAATACTGTGGGAAACCGTATCAAAAGCTTTGCTAAAGTCAAGAAATAACAGATCCACTGCTTTCCCCTCATCCACAGAGCCAGTTATCTCATCATAGAAGGCAATTAGGTTAGTCAGGCACGACTTCCCCTTCGTGAATCCATGCTGACTGTTCCTGATCACTTTCCTCTCCTCTAAATGTTTCATAATTGATTCCTTGAGGACCTGCTCCATGATTTTTCCAGGGACTGAGGTGAGGCTGACTGGCCTGTAGTTCCCCGGATCCTCCTTCTTCCCTTTTTTAAAGATGGGCACTACATTAGCCTTTTTCCAGTCATCTGGGACCTCCCCCGATCGCCATGAGTTTTCAAAAATAATGGCTAATGGCTCTGCAATCTCACCTGCCAACTCTTTTAGCACCCTCGGATGTAGCGCATCCGGCCCCATGGACTTGTGCACGTCCAGTTTTTCTAAATAGTCCTGAACCACTTCTTTCTCCACAGAGGGTTGGTTACCTTCTCCCCATGCTGTACTGCCCAGTGCAGCAATCTGCGAGCTGACCTTGTGCGTGAAGACAGAGGCAAAAAAATCATTGAGTACATTAGCTTTTTCCACATCCTCTGTCACTAGGTTGCCTCCCTCATTCAGTAAGGGGCCCACACTTTCCTTGATTTTCTTCTTGTTGCTAACATACCTGAAGAAACCCTTCTTGTTACTCTTAACATCTCTTGCTAACTGCAACTCCAAGTGTGATTTGGCCTTCCTGATTTCACTCCTGCACGCCTGAGCAATATTTTTATACTCCTCCCTGGTCATTTGTCCAATCTTCCACTTCTTATAAGCCTCTTTTTTGCATTTAAGATCAGCAAGGATTTCACTGTTTAGCCAAGCTGGTCGCCTGCCATATTTACTATTCTTTCTACACATCGGGATGGTTTGTTCCTGCAACCTCAATAAGGATTCTTTAAAATACAGCCAGCTCTCCTGGACCCCTTTGCCCTTCATGTTATTCTCCCAGGGGATCCTGCCCATCTGTTCCCTGAGGGAGTCAAAGTCTGCTTTTCTGAAGTCCAGGGTCCGTATTCTGCTGCTCTCCTCTCTTCCTTGTGTCAGGATCCTGAACTCGACCATCTCATGGTCACTGCCTCCCAGGTTCCCATCCACTTTTGCTTCCCCTACTAGTTCTTCCCTGTTTGTGAGCAGCAGGTCAAGAAAAGCTTTGCCCCTAGTTGGTTCCTCCAGCACTTGCACCAGGAAATTGTCCCCTACACTTTCCAAAAATTTCCTGGATTGCCTGTGCACCGCTGTATTGCTCTCCCAGCAGATATCAGGGTGATTAAAGTCTCCCATGAGAACCAGGGCCTGTGATCTAGCAATTTCTGCTAGTTGTCAGAAGAAAGCCTCGTCCACCTCATCCCCCTGGTCTGGTGGTCTATAGCAGACTCCAACCACGACATCACCCTTGTTGCTCCCACTTCTCAACTTTATCCAGAGACTCTCAGGTTTTTCTGCAGCATCATACCGGAGCTCTGAGCAGTCATACTCCTCTCTTACATACAACGCAACTCCCCCACCTTTTCTGCCCTGCCTGTCCTTCCTGAACAGTTTATATACATCCATGACAGTACTCCAGTCATGTGAGTTGTCCCACCAAGTCTCTGTTATTCCAATCACATCATAGTTCCCTGACTGTGCCAGGACTTCCAGTTCTCCCTGCTTGTTTCCCAGGCTTCTTGTATTTGTGTATAGGCACTTAAGATAACTCATCGATCGTCCCTCTTTCTCAGCATGAGACAGGAGTCCTCCCCTCTTGCGCTCTCCTGCTTGTGCTTCCTCCCAGGATCCCATTTCCCCACTTACCTCAGGGCTTTGGTCTCCTTCCCCCGGTGAACCTAGTTTAAAGCCCTCCTCACTAGGTTAGCCAGCCTGCTGGCGAAGATGCTCTTCCCTCTCTTCGTTAGGTGGAGCCCATCTCTGCCTAGCACTCCTTCTTCTTGGAACACCATCCCATGGTCGAAGAATCCAAAGCCTTCTCTCCGACACCACCTGCGTAGCCATTCGTTGACTTCCACGATTCGACGGTCTCTACCCCGGCCTTTTCCTTGCACAGGGAGGATGGACGAGAACACCACTTGCGCCTCAAACTCCTTTATCCTTCTTCCCAGAGCCACGTAGTCTGCAGTGATCCGCTCAAGGTCATTCTTGGCAGTATCATTGGTGCCCACGTGGAGAAGCAGGAAGGGGTAGCGATCTGAGGGCTTGATGAGTCTCGGCAGTCTCTCCGTCACATCGTGTATCCTAGCTCCTGGCAAGCAGCAGACCTCTCGGTTTTCCTGGTCAGGGCGGCAGATAGATGACTCAGTCCCCCTGAGGAGGGAGTCCCCGACCACCACCACCCTCCTCCTCCTCTTGGGAGTGGTGGTCGTGGAACCCCCATCCCTAGGACAGTGCATCTTTTGCCTTCCAATCGGTGGAGTCTCCTTCTGCTCCCTTCCCTCAGATGGGCCATCTAGTCCACTCTCCGCATTAGCACCTGTAGAGAGAACATGGAAACGATTCCTCACCTGTATCTCCATTGCTGGTGCATGGACGCTCCTCTTTCTTCTTCTGGAGGTCACATGCTGCCAAACCTCCTCACAATCCTTCTGTCCCTGCTGCGCCTGCTCTGAATCTTCAGAACATTGTGGCCGTAGAAGCATCTCCTGACGTCTGTCCAGGAAATCTTCATTTTCCCTTATGCAACGCAGAGTCGATACTTGTTTCTCCAGCCCTCGAACCTTCTCCTCCAGTATGGAGAGCAGCTTGCACTTTGTACAGACAAAGTCGCTTCTGTCCTGCGGAAGAAAGACAAACATGGCACAACCTGTGCAGGTTACAACAGCTGATCGCTCACCTTCCATATCACCGTCCTCTTAGGAGCTTCCTCAACTGTTGCAGGAATTACTCGGAGAAACCTGCAGATGACAGCCTCAGTGCGCTCTCCCCACGCGAACTCCCAGGCAAACTCCCGCTGTTAGCCTCTGCTGTTCGCCGCTCCCACGTTGATGTTGGTGAAACGTCCCTTGTGATCCACCAGGGCTTGCAGCAGCATTGAAAAGTACCCCTTGCGGTTTATGTACTCGGTGGCTTGGTGCTCCAGTGCCAAGATAGGGCTATGTGTTCCGTCTATCGCCCCACCACAGTTTGGGAATCCCATTGCAGCAAAGCCATCCACTATGGCCTGCACATTTCCCAGAGTCACTACCCTTGATATCACGAGGTCTTTGATTGCCCTGGCAACTTGGATCACAGCAGCCCCCACAGTAGATTTGCCCACTCCAAGTTGATTCCCGACTGACCGGTAGCTGTCTGGCGTTGCAAGCTTCCACAGGGCTATCGCCACTCGCTTCTCAACTGTGAGGGCTGCTCTCATCCTGGTATTCTGGCACTTCAGGGCAGGGGAAAGCAAGTCACAAAGTTCCATGAAAGTGCCCTTACGCATGCGAAAGTTTTGCAGCCACTGGGAATCGTCCCACACCTGCAGCACGATGTGGTCCCACCAGTCTGTGCTTGTTTCCCGGGCCCAGAATCGGCGTTCCAAGGCATGAACCTGCCCCAGTAACACCATGATTTGCACATTGCTGCGGCCTGTGCCTTGTGAGAGGTCTATGTCCATGTCAATTTCCTCATCACTCTTGTCGCCGCGCTGCAATCGCCTCCTCAGCTGGTCCGGGTTTCGCTTTGGCATGTCCTGGTTCTGCATATACTCCGGGACAATGCGCGTGGTGTTCATAGTGCTCATAATTGCCGCGGTGATCTGAGCGGGCTCCATGATCCCAGTGCTATGGCGTCTGGTCTGAAAAAAGGTGCGAAACTAGTATCTGACGGAGGGAGGAAGGGAGGCAGGGAGGGGCGAGTGACGACATGGCGTACAGGTACAGGGAATTAAAATCAAGAAAGGTGGCTGTGCATCAGGGAGAAACACAAACAACTGTCACACAGAATGGCCCCCCAAGATTGAACTCAAAATCCTGGGTTTAGCAGACCGTTGATTTCACGGAGGGAGGGGGAAGCAAATGAATACAGAACAAATCTATTTCTTTCATCTTAAGCTGGCAGATGACAGTGCAGCATGAGTGATAACCCTCGGCATCTTCTTGGCAGAAAATACTGGGTGCTTGGCAGAAAATAGCATACTATGACTGGTAGCCATCATCGTCGAGACTGCCCAGGTGCCCATGATTGACAGCCACTGCAGTACAACAATGACAGATACCAGTCATAATATACCATCTTCTACCAATAGGCAAGGGGCTGCTGCTGTGTGCAATGCAGCCCCACATCTGCCAGCCCCACATCTGCTAGCACCCAGATCGCCAATGACAGCTACCAGTCATACTGCACCGTCTACTGCCAAAAGGCAATTAGCTGCTGCTATGTAGCAATGCAGTACCACGTCTGCCGGCACCCAGAGGACATATGGTGACGGTGAGCTGAGCTGCTGAGCGGGCTCCATGCTTGGCGTGGTATGTTGTCTGCACAGGTAACCCAGGTAAAAAGGCGCAAATCGATTGTCTGTCGTTGCTCTGACGGAGGGGGAGGTGCCTGACGACATGTACCCAGAACCCCCCACAACACTGTTTTGCATCATTCAGGCATTGGGATCTCAACCCAGAATTCCAATGGGCGGCTGTAACGAACTGGGACTGTTCTTACTGTGGTCTGTGAATGCTGACAGGGGAGTGTGGCTAGGATAGTCTGCATTGGGGGATGGTGGACTGCCCGAAGGCGAATACCTGAGCGTGTAACATGAGAACCCAGGAAGGGGTTGGAGGCCAGGTGACACCTTGGCCCGGGAAACTGAACAAAGGCTGTGGGAGGTGTCGCTGAAGGCAGAGTCTTGGAAGCGGGCTGGAGAGATGGCTGGGAGGCAGAGATGGCTCTGACCCCCCCAAAGGGGGGTGGGCTGGGATGCCCTGGGACCCCAAGCAGGACCTAACTGAGGGGGGCCCTGTTGTCTGTGCCTGCAAGACCTGTCTTGGACTGTATTCCTGTCATCCAAATAAACCTTCTGCTTTACTGGCTGGCTGAGAGTCATGGTGAATCGCAGGAAGCCGGGGGTGCAGGGCCCTGAGTCCCCCAATACTCCGTGACAGCGGCGGAGACTGCGGGAACTGTGGGATAGCTACCCACAGTGCAACGCTCCGGAAGTCGATGCTAGCCTCGGTACTGTGGACGCGGTCCGCCGACTTAATGCACTTAGAGCATTTTCTGTGGGGACACACACAATCGGCTGCATACAACCGATTTCTATAAAACCGGCTTCTATAAATTCGACCTAATTTCGTAGTGTAGACATACCCTTAGCATTTATAGCTTTTGTTTTCAAAGGAGTCATATGTTCCAGAAATATGTCCTGTGGGCGTTTCATTACTAGTTTTTCTAATTAATATTTTAGAAGGGACTGCAAAACAGAGACCAAAGATTAGTAACGGTTACCCTCCCATCAATCACTCACTTGAGCTCCTAGTGCGGAGTCAGCCAGCAGGGTCCTGTACCAAGCCCACTGAGCGAGTGTTTTTGCATTTTCTTTCCTGTGTGAGCTGGTCAATTGGCTGACATGTTCCAAAGTCTCATGTTGAAACACACACAGACAGTCTCAATTAACCAGTCCAGTGCAATTTCAGCACTCTCAGTGCATTTCCACACCAACTGTCCGATGCTAAGAGAACCCTGCTCCCAGATTCCTCTAACCAGTTCAGACGTACCAAACTCAGGTTCACCACAGTCATTCATATCAATCACAACAGTTCATAACAATTTGGCACTGTCCCAACAGCCAGTGGTGTCATTTTAAGGCAGAGGATGTTACCGCTGGCCTGGCAGTGCTAGAGTATGTCACTCTACTGTAGCAGGTGAAGGAGCAGCCCTTGATCTAACCTTGACAACTACAACATGGGCAGCATCAATGCAAGCATCTCTCCCTTCTCTGATTGACCCAGAGACCAGTAACCTGCTGCTCCCAGTGGCTAGAGCTGTTCCCCAGCCCAGGTGATAGAGGTCAGTGCTGAAGGCTCAGGGTTCAAGCCCTGCTGGCTCTCCAGGGAGAGGGGCACGGCTAGGCCTGTTCTGCCCCTCTAAGGGCCAGGGAAGGCTCTTGATTTCAGGAGGGTTCTGCTGTGGAGAGGCACAACCCAAGGGAGGGGGAAACAGTGGCCAGACGGGGAGGGTGGATGGGGCCCAGGGGAGTCAGAGCAGGAAAGGGATAGAATTCTGTTATGTACATGAGATGGTGCATATTCATAAAATATTCAAATCAAGGTGCTGCATTATTTGCATAAGACGTCCTGATTTCCAGCCCTACAACCTCGACAGGTCAGGCCTCTGTGGTTCTGGGGGGCAACTGCTGGGCTGGAAGGGGGTCAGAACTCCTGGCACAGCCCTTGGCCCAGTGTCTGTTTAGTCCCAGGCAGAGCTGTTCACGGCCTCTGAGTGAGCGCTGGCCCAGGGCCGCTGAGCTCACACTTTGCACTTTCACACCAGCGAGCCCTTAGCTGGGAGTCGCCGAGTCACACAGCATCGCAGACCAGGGCTGGATTAACTTTTTGTGGGTCCGGCTCCAAACATATTTATGGGCCCCCCGGGGAATAATTGTAAAAGGGGCTGAGGGCAAAAGCACAGTGGGGCAAGAGCTAGGGTTGGCCCCTGGAGCAAGGGAGGGGCCAGGAGTAAACTGCAAGTGCAGCAGGGCTGGGGAGGGGGTAAACAGGATCCCGCCCCTGCCCACATAGAGTGGGTACCTACCTTCTCCCTGGTTCTAGCCCATTCTCTTCGTCTCTCTCTGCACTGAGCTGCCCCTCCTCCACTGTGACAAAGTGGGAATGTTCTTAATGTTTTCTCTGAATACTGTGTGGGTGCCTCAGTTTCCCCAATGCAGTTCTTAATTATCTATGTGGTGGGAAAGGGGTGTGTGATTGTTGCAGATCCCTAGAGGGCAGGTGTGATGCTGTCTGCACAGAGAATGGCCGACACCCTATCTCCTGGCAACTGATGGCCTGGGCCCCTCCCCTGCAAGGTGCCAACTGAAGGTGTTGGAGAACAAAGAGATCAGGTGGCCTCCTGGCCCAGGAAAGAGACAAAGGACAGAGGAGGGGCTGGAGGGGGTTGCAGTTTGGAGCTGGCTGGGGAAACGGAGGGAGGCCCAGCACTGTGTCTGGGCTCCCTTCTCCACAAGATGGACCTGACTGAGGGGTCCTGTTTTCCATACCTGCAAGTTCTGCTTTGACTGTGTTCCTGTTGTCTAATAAACCTTCTGTTTTACTGGCTGGCTGAGAGTCCCAGTGAATCGCAGGAAGGTCGGGGTGCAGGACCCTGACTCCCCCACACTCCGTGACATCCAACAGCAGCAGGACAGGTTCTCTTCCAGCCCTCTGGGGTGGGTGTTGGGAGTGGGAGGAGCGGAGGCTAATGTGGTTACTCCTATAACGGGACTTTTAGTTTCCCATCAGCACTGCTAACCGGACACCCAGGTCCCATTTTCTACTGGAGTTTCTAGGCTAAAGCTGGATACCTGGCAACAGGCTGCCAGAAAAGCCTGAGGGGGGAAGGAGGGGCAAGCAATCATTTTTAAAAGTGAGAGGGCTAAGCCTTAAGTGGTGGGAAGCAAGGGGTGGGTGGGCTAGGGAGTGGAGAGGAGCTAATGGTCAGGGCCATGTCTGCTGTATTGCCCAGGTAGGTTGGAGACTGTGGGGATCAGCTGACACAGTATCCCCAGCCCATGTGACGTGACAGCCAGTGGTGGATTTAAAGTTAGTGTGGCCCCCCCGGCCCTGTGCTCAGCTCCATTTTTGGGGCCCCTCCTTGGGACCCATCCAAGAAAAAGAACATTCTCTCTTATCTCCCCCACCCCCATTTTTTTTATTCTTTTTCTGTGAGGGGGTGCAGGGGTCAGGGTGGGCAGGGGGCTGGGGATGTGGGGGGGGTGCAGGGGTCAGGGCAGGGGGCTGGGGAGGTGTGAGGTGAGTGCAGGGGTCAGGGTAGGGGCTGGATGTGTGTGTGGGGGGTCAGGGCAGGGGGCTGGGGGTGTATGAGGTGAGTGCAGGGGTCAGGGTAGGGGCTGGGTGTGTGTGTGGGGGTCAGGGCAGGGGGCTGGGGAGGTGTGCGGTGAGTGCAGGGGTCAGGGCAGGGGGCTGGGTGTGTGTGGGGGGGTCAGGGCAGGGGGCTGGGTGTGTGTGAGGCGGGTGCAGGGGTCAGAGCAAGCAGGGGGCTGGCTGGGGAGGTGTGAGAGGAGATGCAGGAGTAAGGGCAGGGGGCTAGGGTGTGTGAGGGGGGTCAGGGGTCAAGGTGGGCAGAGGGCTGGGGGTGTGGGCTGGGATCATGGGAGTGCTCACGGCAGGGGGCTGGAGGGGGTATGCCCCAATTCCAGCCCCTTCCCCAAGGCCCCGCCCCTGCCTCTTCTCCTTCTCCTCCTCCTCCCTGGAGCAGCGCACATGCTGAGGCTCCACTCCTCCTCCTCCCTCCTGCTGGCAAACAGCTGATCCAGCTGATGGGGGGGGGGGCGCGGGGGGAGGGAATGTAGCACACTGGGGGAGGAGCTTGGCTGTCAGCAGAGCCTGCCCTGCTGCAGCTGGAGCCGGCAGCACTAAGCTTCTGCCCCCACGGGGCGGGGGGAGGCGGAGAAGAGCGGGCCAGGCCGGGGTCCCTTTGGACCGTGGGCCCGGCTCCATGGCGCCCCTTGCCTGCACTGAGCTGCCGGCGCCCAGGCAGCGAGCCAGTGCCACCCCCAGTCGTCTCCGCCAGGCAAAGGAAAAACAGCAGCACTGCCCCTTTCCACTGCCAGGGGTTAGGGCTAGCGTGGCTCTAAGCACCCCAAAACCAGACCATCATACAGGGCCCCCTGCTGGAAGAGGCCAGGACTGGAGTAGCCAGAAGCTCCCCACACAGCCAGCGACCTGCCCCACTCCCCATAGCACCCCCTGCTGTGAGGAGCTGAGTACCAAGAGGTTGATCTGGATCAAATCCTCTTGCTCTCCCTACTCTGCAGCCTTGCTGGGTTATAGCTTTCTCCTCCATGCCACATGCTACTGCTTTCCAGCAAACTGCCCCGGCCTCCCTCTCCTGCCCCGTGGTGCTGGGATTACACCCCTGGACTCGCAGCAGCAGCAAAACAAATAGCAAATATAATAAATGGAGATACCCCATCTCCTAGAACTGGAAGGGACCCTGAAAGGTCATTGAGTCCAGCCCCCTGCCTTCACTAGCAGGAGCAAGTACTGATTTTGCCCCAGATCCCTAAGTGGCCCCCTCAAGGATTGAACTCACAATCCTGAGTTTAGCAGGCCAATGCTCAAACCGCTGAGCTCCCCCAAGACCATGTGCTTGATGCCTGCCTGATTGCTCACAAGCAAAGATGACAGGGTGGCAGCTGCTGCCTGTGCCAACACCTAGTGCCAACTGCATGGCAGCAGCTAGGTGAGCTGACAGCAGGAGAGCTGGGGTCCCTCCCCTCAACTTAGTGGGGCTGGAGTTCATCCCTTGGCTGCTGCAGGGACTCCTGCCATACAGTTATGGTGAACGGTGCCCTGACATGGTGTAGCAGCACCCAAGGTGAAACGTGCCCTAAAGATGCCAGGCACCCAGGCAGGTCGCCGAGGGGAGCGTGTGGGGAAGATGCTCACCTCGGCTGGCAGGGAAGCTGTGTCACTTAGCTGGCTGGCAGAGCAGCCCCACAGGAGGAAGGTAGATGGCAGCTGACCTTGCCAGGCCCCAGGCTGTCCAGAAGTTGCGGGCCAGCTGGGGGCCGGGGGCAGGAAGCGGAGCCAGCTTGTGAAGCAGCAGGAGCCTGGAGAGAGACAGGTGCGTAACGGCTGCTCGTGGGGGCAGGGTGGAGCGCCTCACCTGAGGGTCCAGGCCAAGGAGATGGGACCTGTGTATGCTGCCCATGAACAGCTGGACCTGACCCCCACTGTGCCAACTTCTGCGCCTATGGGCAAACTGAGCTGCTGCCTCACCACATGTTGGGGGGGTGTCCCCAGTGCCCCACCTGGCAGCACCTGGGGGCCGGACGGGAGCTTGTATGCAGCATTCCTTGTGGGCAAGTTAAAACACGTGGGCTGCCAAACATTGGCATTTCCTCCTCTTTGGCTGCTCCTACCAAGGCTGGGGAGAATTAAAGGGGATGAAACATTTTAAAATCCTATTTGCTTGAGACTGTTCATGAGTTGCTCACCTTGTGCCTTTCTCTTGACTGACCCTGAAGACATACAGTCACGTTCCCTTTATCCACTGGCAGGTACCTCCTGGGTTTCACACACTGCATGGGGAAAATTGTTTCGTTTAAAGGCAGCTGCTGCTGTTGGGCTTCCTGGACTGCTGTGGAGGCCTTTGTAGGCTGCCTTGTCTTCAGAACATTTTAACTTGGGGCCACGCTTCAGTTGGCAGCATCCCTTTAAAGGGCTCAAATGCAAGGCCTCATTCCTAGCCCTGCACCCGAGAGCTCGAGTCACAGCGCTTTAGGAAGCTGGGTGGTCATCAGCAGCACCCTCCTTTACAGGTTGGGAAACTGAGGCCTGGAGCAGGGACATGACTTGCCCTAAGTCAGCCAGTGGGTGAGCAGCAGAGCTTGGAGTAGTACACAGGTCTCCCGAGCCCCCACCCAGGGCCCTGACTAGTGGACCAAGCTGCTTCGTCAAGGCTGGTAACATGTGGGTGCGTACAATCCCAACCCCCCCAGAGTTAACACACCCAGACATAGCCCCTGGGCTTTAAAGACAGGGCTCAGACTCCTGGTGTCAGCAGTTTGCATGAGCCATGAGCACAGATGGCCAATGTGTGTATCCAGCAGCACATACAGAAGGTGGAGTCACTTCCCAGGGACGGAATCCAGGGGGCAGCTGGCTCTGGCTCTGGGGCATGCAGCCCTGGAAATGTTCCCAGCTGGTGGCTGACTGGTGGCCTGCAGGGCTCAGAGAGCTGTGCACAAGACTGCAAACACCCCTGGGTGCAGGAGAGGGACCAAGAGTGGAAGAGGCCCTGGAGCCCAGATTCCATTTCCACCCTCCAAGGGGTCAGGGGGTGTCAAACCCACCTTGGCACTGCTTGTGTCTATGGTGAGTGGGCCACCCTGCAAGGCTACCCCTTAGCCAGCCCCCTGCACATGGAAAGGGGAAAGATGAGGAGAAGCAGCCGTGTGGTGTGGGATTAGGGTGACCATATTTCCCCAAGGGAAAACGGGACACTGTATGGGGCTAGCCCCCCTGCCCCTGCCGGGCTGGCCCAAGCCACTTGCCCAAGCCCTCCTCCCACCGACCCGTGTGAGGCTGGGGCTGGCATCACCACCTCCCCCCCCCATGTTCCTCCGCACCCCACTTTTTTGGCAAAAGTGGGCTCTTGCCATCTGATCAAGTTGACAAGAGCAAATGGGACAAATGCTCACTTTCGCCAAAAATGTCAGGACAGCTGGGACAGGGCTTAGAAAAGGGATTGTCCTGGCCCAGATGGGATGTAGGGTCACCCTACGTGGGATGAAAGCTGCCCAGGCTGTCCTTCCACAAGCACGGAGTCCAGCTCAGGCTTAGGGGATCCCTGCCATGCTAAGACGCTGAGCTAGCGCTCCAGAGAGGACTGCAGCATCTGCCTGGGGCCAGCAGTCGTCCCCTTTTGAGTCTAAAGGGGCACAGCGGGCAGTGGGAAAAGCCCACACCTCTTGGGCGCTCCCCTCTGCTGTAGGCACATGAACCTCTCGGCCAGGCAGAGTGCAGACACCCCAAAGGTGCAACTGTGAGACCTGGACCAAGTTCACGACTCCGGGCGGCTCGTGACAGTGGCTCTGCCGACACTCGGAGCTAGGGCGTGAGTCCCATCTCAAGGAGACATACAGGGCCTTGTAAGTGTCGGGAGGGGTGAGCCACCCAGGTCTGGCCGCAGCTGGGCACGTGCAGGGGGGTGGCTACCCTCCATTTTGAGCAGACCACTCAATGAGAGTGAATGTGGGTATGTCTCCCTTCCCCCCTTCCTGCAGTGCAGACATACCCAGGGAAGATCCGCTGGTGTGAGCAGCTCAGCAGAGCCCTGCTCCAGCCCAAAGACCCGGGGTTGGGGCCGTGGAAGGGGGCAGGGGGCCCTGCTGCGGGAAGGGCTTTACCCCAGCCAGGGGTTGTTACCCCAAGCCAGAGTCTCAGACCGCAAAGACCAGCCTGGAGGAAACTCAGGTGCCATGAAAACCCCAGGAACCCGCGTCAGCCCTTAAGAACTCTTCCGCTGCCAGCTCCTGCCTGGGCTGCTCGAGGCTGAGCAGAGAATGCCTGTGTCTCTGGGACCAGCCGTCACCTCCGAGCTCACTCAAAGGGCTCTCTGGCCGTGACTGCGCTGCCAAGAGGATGGGCAGGCGGCAGTGAGGCAGCTCCTGTGCTGTAGTAGCCTGGGGCAGTCCCAGCTTTCAGGGCAACACAGCCATGGCCTCCGAGCCCAGAATGAGCCGAGCAGCAAGGCCCAGGCAGGGTTAATGTGGCTGATGCACAGTGTGAGCGTGCTGTCACGCTGGAGCCAGGCACGTGCCCCTGCCAAGCCGCCCCCGAGGCGGGCGCGCGGGGGAGCCACAGGGCGGTGGGCTCGTGCTGCGCCAGCCTGTCACTCGCTTGTCATTTCTCACTGACGAGCTGCCTGGCTTGGCCAGAAGAGTAGCTGCCGGGACTTGACTGGCAGTGCGGGAGCGACAGGCTGAAGCCGAGGAGTGTCAGAGGAGGCCCAGGGCTGCTGACGCTAGCTCTGCGCTCAGGACCCCACTGCTTTGACTGTTGTTATTAGGAGCCTGGGAGAGAAGCTCAGAGCTCGGTAACATGGAGGCGGGAGCGACGCGTCTGAATGTGCGGCTGGTGCTCAGCCCTGCCCCTCGTCGGGGTAGGGAGGGGCTGGCCAGCGGAAGCAGCTGGCAGAAATATTTAGGAACATGCCAACCATGCCTCTGTAGAAGAAGAGAGGCACCACCCCCATTTGCGTCCGGGCTGTTACCATGCTAGCTGGCGAAGCCCAGGCCCGTCAGGTGTGCCTGTGCTTCACTTGGCACAGCGGGCCCTGGGCACAGCTGGGGCGCAGCACAGTGCTTCTGCCAGGAGGAGAGCGACAGCAATGGGAGAGGGGCAGGGAAATCTAGTAACTGACAAATAACTAGACCAGGGGAAACTAAAGCCGCCCTCCCTGGCCGGGTACCCTCCCTCTGCCCCACTCCCAAGTGCTCCGAGATGGCATCCAAACAACGGGAAGGGAACAGCCACAAAACTGGCAAACACAGCAATGGAATGCAGTGGCGCCAGAACAGGGGGGCCAGAAGGCCTGGCCCGTCTACTTTTCGCCAGGGCGGACCCCTTTCCCTTCCCTCCTCTTCCCCCCGAGGCCCCATCCCTGGCGGGGGAGCCTGGACAGCTGTGGGAGCTGTGTGCGCGGACCCTCCATCTGCCCGCGGTGAAGGGGTTAAACATTGTAACGATGCTGCCTTTGGTGGGACACTTCATAGAATCATAGAATATCAGGGTTGGAAGGGACTAGTGTGACCAGACGTCCCGATAAAATCGGGACTGACCCAATATTTAGGCATTTGTCCTGCATCCCGACCGATGTTTGGTGGGGATGCAATTTGTCCCAATATTTTGCACTCCGTTTATGTTGTTGTTGTTGTTTTTGTCCCTACGCTGGCAACTCCCCCACCCCCATGTGTCCCAATATTTTCTTCCTTTCATCTGGTCACCCTAGAAGGGACCTCAGGAGGTCATCTAGTCCAACCCCCTGCTCAAAGCAGGACCAACACCAACTAAATCATCCCAGCCAGGGCTTTGTCAAGCCTGACCTTAAAAACCTCTAAGGAAGGAGATTCCACCACCTCCCTAGGTAACCCATTCCAGTGCTTCACCACCCTCCTAGTGAAAAAGTTTTTCCTAATATCCAACCTAAACCTCCCTGTGGAAGCAGAGAAAAGAACTGACAGAAGGGAACTGTAATGCATGACGTTTGTTAGCAAGAGTCAGGCTAACTGTAACCCTGATAACGCGAGATTTGTAGAAGCGAGGATTGTGTGAGGCGGGTGAGAAAGAGCTGTGTAAGAAGTTATGATGACCTCAGCATAGATAAAGTGTAGAAGACCTTGGGTAGATAAGGTATAGAAAATAATTGTATGTTGGCAAGAGTCAAAACAACTGAGGAAATGAGATATCAAGATGGCCTATGTATAAACAAAATGCAACTGTTGCTCATTATTGTCTGTAACAAAAGGTATAAATGCTTGCTGTAATTGTTTACCTGTTGAGAGACCTGTTTAGCTCTCTCCCTCTGCACATGTGAGAGTTAATAAACATCTGACTTGCTGTACCAAACAAAATAGTGAGAACTCAGTTTTTCTCCGACAATTTGGGGGCTCGTCCGGGATGGCAACGCCCACTGAGGCAACGGCAGCTGCTACGGATCGTTCCCCTTCGAACCCCATGGCGCCACAATAGAGGTAAGAGACCTTTTGAAATCTCTATTGGGGTGTCGGAGGAGGACTGTCCGTGGGGCCGTCTGCCCCTGTTGGGCTCACGCCATCCGAACTTATTGACTGTGCAGCAAGGTCAGATGCTGAGCGGCGTAATAGGGGAATTGTTTGCCGCCCCCTGTAAGCATATGCTAGGTGCATAGGGTTTGCACCTGTGTTGAGGGGTTGTTACCGCCTCAAGAGGGGTTTTTACCGCCTCAAGTGATGCATCAAGGTACTTGGGAATAGTACCTGGAGGTACTCAGGAGTAGTACCTGGTATAAGGCCTTGGTATGTTGGAGTGTGTGTGTGTGTGTGTGTGTGTGTGTGTGTGTGTGTGTGTGTGTACACAGTGTGAATTGAGTGTTACCGGAAGACGCCCAGAGTACTCTGCGAAGTCTTTTGGCTCGTGACCAGAACTACTCTAACGCAAGCCCGGTAACTAGAGGATCTTTTAGGAGATCCGACCCATGTAGGTTGACTCGGCCTGGCATCGTCCGGCGAGGAGGCTACCTGGGTCTAGGAGTGTGTGCACCCATCTTCCCTCCCCTTTTCCTCTCCGTGTGAGCCACTGACAGTCTGACCATCTCACTGGATGCAACAGAGTAAGCGGCGCTTTCTCTCTGAGATTAGCCGACGCTCTTTGCTGAAGGGAGGTGTAGGGGGTCATGGCTATCCTCGTTAGTCACTCCTGTGTGAATACCCTGTAGGGAGAGTCCTTAGTTTATGAACCGCTAGCGCGGACAGGGCATCCTTCCCCTTTTGAGTGTGTGATTGGAAAATGGGTGGGGGACAGCCTAAGGATTCCCTCTCACCCCCTAAGGGTACCCCATCTTATTTCATGTACGTACATTATGGTACTAAAACCTGCAGGTATTTAGAGAATTGGAATCATTACACGCGTGAAAATTCATCTAAACAATGCCCACTAGAAGGTACCTTCAATCTAGATAAGATCATACATCTCAGAGGAGCTTTTAATCACCAAAAAGCCTCTGACACACAATGGGAGCAATTTGTCTATTGAGGAAAGGAACGGGTTAATTTGAAATTCAGCTTGGTCCAGAGATAAAGAGAAAGTTAATCTGCGTTCAAGGTCAAGAATCAATGCAGACCAGGCTAAGTACAAAGAAAAACTGCTTTCGGCCCCAGCTGACTGTGAAAAAATATAGACATAGTCAAACCAAAGGCAATACAAGTTACAGTGCTGGGATTACATTTGCAAAGCTTAACTGTCCAGTGAGATCCAACAGTCTGCCTTTGCGACCCTGGAGCTGGCGTGGTTTGGGGAAGCTGAAGAAGCCACAGGCAGCCGGCCTGGACTGGAATCACTGAAAAGACGCCCCAGGAGACCTCAGGGTGTAAAAGAACTGCCCTCCCAAGAGAGGAAACAAGTTGGAGATTGCACAGCACCTTCTCTGAACGTTATACACAGACATGGCCAGTCTGGACGTATGTGTGTGAGTATGAAAGTGTGCCTACTCTCAGCCGCAGTAAGTCTGAGAACCGGAGAGGGATTTAGCATTCCTCTTTCCACCCCGGCTGACCGGGAAGGGTGTCAGGTGGATCTACCCCAGTCGTAGCAGGACTGGGCAATAGAGAAGTTGGAGAAAAGGGAAGAGTTGTGTACTTGATAACTAGAATTGAGCAATTAAGAGCATAGATCATGAACCAGGCAGCAACTCAAACCTACGCCCAGGGCAAGTTGCAAGCCTTGAGACAGGACTTCCAGGAAGAAAAGGAAGCACTGGCTAAGCAAGTACCGGTCCTTCAGGGACTTGTCAGAATTTAACCATTTGTGTTTGCATATGCTGTAAGAGCAGTGTGTTTGCCACAAGAGAAAATTGAATAGTTAAATGCCAATGGGCCATGCATTTTGCCCAAGTGACAAGCTTCACGAGGGAGGAGTTGGGTAGCCTTGTGAGTAAGAATGTTTAAGAGAAGAGACCAGGAAGGGTGGGGGCTAGTTGAAAAGCCCACCCTCCTATCTAAATTGGTAGTGAAAAAGCTGGTGCCCATGGAAGGGACGGTTCAGCGAGAAAAGCAGGATCGGGCCCAAGCGGGCAGGCAATAGATAGAGAGATTGGAGAACAGGTTGGAAACTTTGAGGGCATAGTGGAAGGAAAGGAGTAAGTAATTATAAGCATGGGGGATTTCAAATCCCCAGGATAATAATTGAAATGGTAAAATGTGTGTAAGACAGAGTTTTTGTACTAAAGTGCAAAGCTCTCCTTTCTTCTGCAGAATAAAGCAACTCTTCCTTATCCCTGTCTGGCTGTTATTGGCTCTCAGCTAGGTGGACCCGATATTTTGGTGACAGTTACTGGCGACTCCGGTTAATGAATTTCTGTCTTATACATTTGGGCGTTAGGTGTGTGGACGGAACTGAGCCTCTCATTCGTAATTCCTCAGAGTGGAAGCCATCGCGTGCGATGAAGCTCTGAGGTTGAATTGGGATCCTTCTGTCCCGTCCCCTGTAGCGGTCAGTATTAGTAGAAATTCCTGTAATAGGATCCTATTAGGCCATAATTCCCTCTGTTCTCTGTGTAATTCTCTGTTAGAGTATCAGCAGGCAGATGGGTGGGTCTCTGGTAAAACCCTCTAAGGATAGCCCTTTGAATTATATGTTAAGTAAATGGCTTTTACCCAGTGTTCAGGAAAGAATAAAGATTTGAATTTGTTTTTGGGTAACAAAATAGCAGATAAAAGATCTGGTAAAAAGAGAGAGGAGGACAGTCCCCCTGGCTCTGTGTGGTCGAGCTGTCACTTTACTAGGGGTGCATGGAGATTTTGTAAGCACAAAAGAAACAGTTACACCTTGTGTAGAAATTGATGTGGCTAGTGTTGTGGAAATTGAATTGTGGAGAGGATGTGCATTTTCCCCAGAACATGTGCAGTGTATATTGTAGCAGAGGTAAAAGAAATGCAAACCTACCAATATAGGTTGTGTTGTCTCTTTCAGATCACTGGGTGTTTGAAAGCAGGAGTTAGAAGTAAAAGGCAATCAAAAGTCTGGGAAAGTTAATTGTGTCCCTTTTTACATAAGAATTTTTAAGCTGTGGATAGCTTTGGATCTGGAAGCAAGCCAGAAAGCATCTGTATTAATGCAATTTTCTAACTAATAAGGTAGAAGCCACTGAAACCTGGGCTGCCTATGAAACAAATACAAGGAAATATGGGGTAATTCCTCTGTTTTGTCTAAAATCAACAAGAGTATGTGTGTATATAAAGGAAATATTTTAAGCAATGACTGACTACCCAGAAGGGGTAGACCTCTGTTCTTTTGTCTTTCAGATCATCAGAGAAAACGGATGCCAGCTGAACAGCATTCAATGTACCATGCATTTACTGGTACAATAGGAACTATTTTTGTGTTCTTTGTCCTGTCTTGTGGTGTTTGTCTTGTGGCCAGAATTGTTGGGTTTAATATTTTCATAAGACAGTCTAGTTAAAAATTAAATAGAAGGGTTAAATCAAAAAGCAGATACTTGTTTTTATTAAACTTGGAATACAAAAAGTGTTTGGATAAATCAGGAAAATGTGATATACTAAAGTCTAATACAGTTGCTTAAGTGAGAAAAAGAAACTTCATTGGCCAATTTTTTTTTTAATTGAAAAAAATTGTTGTTAAAATTTGCATACCAACAGTCTTTGGAAGCAAGGACATGGAAGGTTAACCCACTCCCCATATTGCCCATGGGATCCTTCTGGCTACTTCAGATTTCTAGCCAGAGGGCTGGGGAGGGAGGAAAGCTATTGGACACCTGAGGTTGTACCGAGTGGACTCCTCAAAAGTGGGTGTGCTTGTCCTGGTTTGTTGCTCCAAAGCTCTGTAATAAAGTTATTTTACTGGAAGGGTGTACATGGCATACATTGAATAATAAGACTAATGTACTGTATAATGGCAATGTGTATGTGTTCATTGTTGGGAAAAGGTGTATGAGTGAAAAGTGGAAGTTTCCTTTGTAGGTTAAAAGAAGTCAAGAAGGGGAGAAGGAAAAAGAACAGAACGAGTTAACTGAGGAAAAATAGCTAGCAAGCTCAGTCCAAAGATAAGATGCTGGCACCATCCAAGGACACTGCCCACAGCTAAGACTTGGCTGATAGCCAAGAAAAGGGGGGCCTGAATGTGCCCAAGCAACTATGAGATCTGCAAAACACTGCCAGGCATTAATGAAATGTGTTAGGTTTCTTTTCTCACAGATAAAAGAAGTGCTACCCAAAGACCCTAGCAGCCCTGCCATTCATTGAAACAAGGAGACTGAGTCTACGTAAAGTCCATCAACGAAAGACTGCTTTGGCTCCACACTGGAAAGGCCCTTTCCAAGTCCTGTTAACCACCACCACCACTGTGAAGTGCCAAGGACTACCTGCCTGGACCCATGCTTCTCACTGTAAAAAGACCCCTCCACCTTGGGAGGACTCTCCGACTGATAAGCCTATTTCTCCTTCTAGCTCTGCTGTGTCTTCTGGACAGCAGGAAAAAAAAAAAGAAAAAAAAAAAAAAAAGACAAGGTGAAGTGCTAGTAACCTCTCCCTTGTCCACTGACAGACCTACTGTGCCTCTGGATTTTTCTAGAAGAAGCAAAACCATTACAGGGTGATGTGCTAGTAACCTCTCCCCTGTATGATGCTAAACCACACTGTTTCAGGAAAAGAGAAGAAGGAACACTTGCTTCATTGAAACCACAAAGTCCAGGGATTCCTGACTACAAGAGACATTAAGAACTGACCCTGGTGAAGAAACAAAGAATTATACACTGGCAGGAAGAAACTTGAGGGACCCATGCTTGGGAACGTGGTATTGATTGGATTTTGGGGTTTATTCTACAGGCTGCGCCCTGTGTTTTGGATAAGTCCTTCAGCATGTATTGCCCTCCCTAATTGGATTGTAAATGATAAGTACCAAAGGCACCTTGTTGCCATTGCCCCTGCCATCTCCTCCATTACACTATTACCCCTATAACACATTCAAATACAGACAATGCCATATATTTGATAAAACCAATGACTAAGGCCTTCACACTTTAGTGATTTATTTAAATATTGTTTGAAAAAATATATTTTTAAGGTTCAGGATATCCCATATAAGCGAACAATTGAATGGATCAGTGGAGATAAAAGTATATGATATCACTACCAGTGAACCCCAAGAATTTATAATTGCTCACAGGGGGCTGCCATTAGATTAGCACAACAGAGGGCTTGGGTTATTTCCTCTAGAAAGAAGAGACACTTGACCGGATCCCTTTGGGATGGGGCCAATAATGCAGCAGCAGTGTGGAATATTTTTAAGAACCAAGAACATGATGAGAAATTGGGGCAACTAGAGAAGGCCATTGGCCTTGTTTCTGGAGCACAACTAACCCAGGTACAGGCTGGAGTTGGTGAGTTACCTGTTATTTCCGCCCTTAGTTGAATGACCTAGAAGTGGCTGACAGAGATGGTATTGAATATCACTGAGGCTGGGAAGGCATTGCAGTGGGATCTAGCATGCTCAGAGATTCAGGATTTCTTGAATGACCAGCTAATGGCCATTCGGAATGATCTAAAGCATCAGGCTTGGCCCACTGCCCTTACAGACACATCAGGAGTACCATCTGATCTGTGGCCATGGAGACATACTTGGAAACTTTCTGGGTGGAAGTGCAGACGTTCTCAGTGCTCCTTCCAAGCATATGGACCGGTTCAGGGGGTGTGGGCTCCCACATACCGAATCCTGCCGGGTCCATGGGGAGGATGCATGTGGGATTGGGTAATTCACCGAGACATCTGGGAAATTAGACCTCCTGGTATGCCCAGTCGATTTTTAGTCAGTGCTCCTGGGATTACATCTGACATTTGGATGGGGTTAGGGGTTAATGGACATTTTGGCTGTTACAACCCCCACAGCTTCAGTGTATCCGTAAACTGAAGCCAGGAGAAGTTGTTACTCTTCATGACTACGTTTGCTGGGAGGGTAGGGGACAAGGAACTACCCTGACAGGACACTTATTTTTTTAAGCTAATGATAGCTGTGTGTATGTTAAAGCCACCACATTGCAAGACATACATTTTAATCTCATTACCACTGCAGGTAATCATATTATTTACTGGCCTGCAGATAGAATTTTGCAAGTAGTCCTTAGGTTCCAGATACCCTTTAATTGGACTAGTTTAGTACCTGATCGATTTCAAAATTTGCTTTCACTGTTACCAGAGGTTCAGAAAATCTCTGAAGTACAAGGGCAAATTCACATGCTTCAAAATATGTATCAAGTTAAAAAGTATGCCTTTCACACTGCTTATAGAGTATCTACCTTATGTACTAAATATGATGTATTGTGCTTTATGACAAAGGCTGTACAACAACCCCATTATAGTATTGCTATGGGAATGTTATTGCTTGTATTGTTATTAGTTAGCTTAGGATTATGTTGTTGTTGTAAAAGACGTAATAATAGTAATACCTTTCATGTTCATGCTAATCATGCATTGTCATTGCATCCAATCAAAACCCCTAAGGTTGAAGCATCTGATTTAGAATCAGAAGTCCAGGACTTGATGCAAATAGAGATTTGAGAATGTTTGTTGTACTAGAAGTACAAAAGGGGGGGTTGTGGAAGCAGAGAAAAGAACTGACAGAAGGGAACTGTAATGCATGACGTTTGTTAGCAAGAGTCAGGCTAACTGTAACCCTGATAACGCGAGATTTGTAGAAGCGAGGATTGTGTGAGGCGGGTGAGAAAGAGCTGTGTAAGAAGTTATGATGACCTCAGCATAGATAAAGTGTAGAAGACCTTGGGTAGATAAGGAATAGAAAATAATTGTATGTTGGCAAGAGTCAAAACAACTGAGGAAATGAGATATCAAGATGGCCTATGTATAAACAAAATGCAACTGTTGCTCATTATTGTCTGTAACAAAAGGTATAAATGCTTGCTGTAATTGTTTACCTGTAGAGAGACCTGTTTAGCTCTCTCCCTCTGCACATGTGAGAGTTAATAAACATCTGACTTGCTGTACCAAAACAAATAGTGAGAACTCAGTTTTTCTCCGACACTCCCCCACTGCAACTTGAGACCATTGCTCCTTGTTCTGTCATCTGCTACCACTGAGAACAGTCTAAATCCATTTTTTTGGAACCCCCTTCCAGGTAGTTGAAAGCAGCTATCAAATCCCCCTTCATTCTTCTCTTCTGCAGACTAAACAATCCCAGCTCTCTCAGCCTCTCCTCATAAGTCATGTGCTCCAGACCCCTAATCATTTTTGTTGCCCTCCGCTGGACTCTTTCCAGTTTTTCCACATCATGCTTGTAGTGTGGGGCCCAAAACTGGAGACAGTACTCCAGATGAGGCCTCACCAATGCCAAAAAGAGGAGAATGATCACGTCCCTCGATCTGCTGACAATGCCCCTACTTATACAGCCCAAAATGCCGTTAGCCTTCTTGGCAACAAGGGCACACTGTTGACTCATATCCAGCTTCTTGTCCACTGTAACCCCTAGCTCCTTTTCTGCAGAACTGCTGCCTAGCCACTCGGTCCCTATTCTGTAGCAGTGCATGGGATTCTTCCGTCCTAAATGCAGGATTCTGCACTTGTCCTTATTGAACCTCATCAGATTTCTTTTGGCCCAATCCTCTAATTTGTCTAGGTCCCTCTGTATCCGATCCCTACCCTCTAGTGTATCTACCACTCCTCCCAGTTTAGGGTCATCTGCAAACTTGCTGAGGGTGCAGTCCACGCCATCCTCCAGATCATTAATGAAGATATTGAACCAAACCTGCCCCAGCACTGACCCTTGGGGCACTCCGCTTGATACAGGCTGTCAACTAGACATGGAGCCATTGGTCACTACCCATTGAGCCCGACAATCTAGCCAGCTTTCTATCAACCTTACAGTCCATTCATCCAGCCCATACTTCTTTAACTTGCTGGCAAGAATACTGTGGGAGACCGTATCAAAAGCTTTGCTAAGGTAAAGGAATAACACGTCCACTGCTTTCCCCTCATCCACAGAGCCAGTTATCTCCTCATAGAAGGCAATTAGATTAGTCAGGCATGACTTTCCCTTGGTGAATCCATGACGACTGTTCCCTATCACTTTCCTCTCCTCAAAGTGCTTCAAAATTGAACTCCATGCTCCATTGAGCAAAACCTGCTCCATAATTTTTCCAGGGCCTGAGGTGAGGCTGACTGGCCTGTAGTTCCTCGGATCCTCCCTCTTCCCTTTTTTAAAGATGGGCACTACATTAGCCTTTTTCCAGTCATCTGGGACCTCCCCCGATCGCCATGAGTTTTCAAAGATAATGGCCAATGGCTCTGCAATCTCACCCGCCAACTCCTTTAGCACCCTCAGATGCAGCGCATCCGGCCCCATGGACTTGTGCACGTCCAGCTTTTCTAAATAGTCCTGAACCACTTCTTTCTCCACAGAGGGCTGGTCGCCTCCTCCCCATGCTGTGCTGCCCAGTGCAGTAGTCTGGGAGCTGACCTTGTTCGTGAAGACAGAGGCAAAAAATGCATTGAGTACATTAGCTTTTTTCACATCCTCTGTCACTAGGTTGCCTCCCCCATTCAATAAGGGGCCCACACTTTCCTTGACCTTCTTCTTGTTACTAACATACCTGTAGAAACCTTTCTTGTTACTCTAACATTTCTTGCTAGCTGCAACTCCAAGTGTGATTTGGCCTTCCTGATTTCACTCCTGCATGCCTGAGCAATATTTTTATACTCGTCCCTGGTCATTTGTCCAATCTTCCACTTCTTGTAAGCTTCTTTTTTGCGTTTAAGATCAGCAAGGATTTCACTGTTTAGCCAAGCTGGTCGCCTGCCATATTTACTATTCTTTCTACACATCGGGATGGTTTGTTCCTGCAACCTCAATAAGGATTCTTTAAAATTCAGCCAGCTCTCCTGAAATCCTTTCCCCCTTATGTTATTCTTCCAGGGGGTCCTGCCCATCAGTTCCCTGAGGGAGTCAAAGTCTGCTTTTCTGAAGTCCAGGGTTTGTATTCTGCTGCTCTCCTTTCTTCCTTGTGTCAGGATCCTGAACTCGACCATCTCATGGTCACTGCCTCCCAGGTTCCCATCCACTTTTGCTTCCCCTACTAATTTTTCCCAGTTTGTGAGCAGCAGGTCAAGAAGAGCTCTGCCCCTAGTTGATTCCTCCAGCACTTGCACCAGGAAATTGTCCCCTACACTTTCCAAAAACTTCCTGGATTGTCTGTGCACTGCTGTATTGCTCTCCCAGCAGATATCAGGGTGATTAAAGTCTCCCATGAGTACCAGGGCCTGCGATCTAATAACTTCTGCTAGTTGTCAGAAGAAAGCCTCGTCCACCTCATGCCCCTGGTCTGGTGGTCTATAGCAGACTCCAACCACGACATCACCCTTGTTGCTCACACTTCTCAACTTTATCCAGAGACTCTCAGGTTTTTCTGCAGTTTCATACTGGAGCTCTGAGCAGTCATACTCCTCTCTTACATACAACGCAACTCCCCCACCTTTTCTGCCCTGCCTGTCCTTCCTGAACAGTTTATATCCATCCATGACAGTACTCCAGTCATGTGAGTTATCCCACCAAGTCTCTGTTGTTCCAATCACATCATAGTTCACTGACTGTGTCAGAACTTCCAATTCTCCCTGCTTGTTTCCCAGGCTTCTTACATTTGTGCATAGGCACTTAAGATAACTCATCGATCGTCCCTCTTTCTCAGTCTGAGACAGGAGTCCTCCCCTCTTGCACTCTCCTGCTCGTGCTTCCTCCTGGTATCCCATTTCCCCACTTACCTCAGGACTTTGGTCTCCTTCCCCCGGTGAATCTAGTTTAAAGCCCTCCTCACTAGGTTAGCCAGCCTGCTGGCGAAGATGCTCTTCCCTCTCTTCGTTAGGTGGAGCCCGTCTCTGCCTAGCACTCCTCCTTCTTGGAACACCATCCCATGGTTGAAGAATCCAAAGCCTTCTGAGAGTGTCAATTCAGGACAAACTGCTTAAAGCAGTTACAGCCCAAGGCTGGGGTTCCTTTGCACATCAAGGCACCAAACCAGCCACACAGAGAGAACTTCGGTCTCACCCCACTGGCTAACCACAAGTCACACAAGCAATTCCCTTAGACACTCCAATTTCCCAGTATCACCACCTTATGTGCCACTCCTTATGGGGACGAATGGTTATGAAAACCAATACCCCAGTAAAAGAAAAAGGGTTCTCCCGATCCGAAAGGACCAAGCCCCAGACCAAGGTCAATATACAAATCAGATCTTACCCACAAATCACATTGTCGTCAATCCTTTAGAATCTAAAATTTAAAGGTTTATTCATAAAAGGAAAAAGATATAGATGAGAGCTAGAATTGGTTAAATGGAATCAATTACATACAGTAATGGCAAAGTTCTTGGTTCAGGCTTGTAGCAGTGATGGAATAAACTGCAGGTTTAGATCAAGTCTCTGGAGTACATCCACAGCTGGGATGGGTCATTCAGTCCTTTGTTCAGAGCTTCAGTTTGTAGCAAAGTCTTTTTAGAGGCAAGAAGCAGGATTGAAGACAAGATGGAGGAGTTTTTATATTCTCTGCCCATGGGAGGACACCCCTCCGTTTTTACTGTGGAAAATCCCAGCAGCAAGATGGAGTCTGGAGTGACATGGGTAAGTCACATGTCCATGCATGACTCAGTGTGCAGGCCAACGCCATTGTTCACATGTTAGTTTGAACATTCCCAGGAAAGCTCAGATGTGGATTGGCATCTCCCAAAGTCCATTGTCTGTTAAGTGTTTCTTGTTTGGGTGCTTACTGAGAATAATCCCTTCTCAAGAAGCTGACCAAATGCTTCACTGAGGCTACTTAGAATCAAAACACCTCGATATACAAGTACATAGCCAATATTCATAACTTCAACTTCAAAAATGACACACACATACAGATAGCATAATCATAATCAGTAAATCATAACCTTTCCATAGACACCTTACATGACAACCTTTGTACAATATTTGCTGCAAATACATAACAATGATTGCAACAATGATCTATACGGTTACAGGTTATGTCAGTAACGTCACAAACATATTCCTGGAGGGTTCACCACATGACATAATTTTTAATTAAAGATAAATCTTTAATTCCTGGAGAATCCAGGACAATCCTGGAGGGTTGGCAACCCTAGCCTGGGCCAGGGCAGATGGAGAGTCCGCAGCTCCACACTAGCTCTGCACAGCTGCCCGCGCAGCTCTCCCTGCCAGGGGGCAGGGCCTTGGAGTCGCAGCCTGGCACGGTAAGAGCCATGCAGGCAGCCATGGGGAGTCGCGGCACAGACCCTCCACCTGCCCTGGGCGCAGGAACCGAGGCGCAGGGACACCGGCCGGGAGCTGCTCTCAGGCCTCCCGCACCATGGACAGGTGGAGGGTCTGCTGCAACCCCCCACTGCTGCCTGCCCTGCTCTTATCTTGGCCAGGCTGCAGCTCCAAGGCCCCCCCCAGCCGGATCTGGTTCAGGGACAGCCACACAGACAGCTGTGGGGAGCCGCGTGGACCCTCCACCTAGCCTGGGCCCAGCGGGGGACACGGGCGTGGAGTTGCTTTCGGCCCCACCACCACCCGGCTCTCCGGCCCTGCTCTGGCTTACAGTTTGCCCCCGGCCCCCCCACTTTTGGGAAGGCTCTGATGCCCTGGATGGAACGTATCTGCAACTAGAGTCCTGGGCCCCCTTCGGCCAGTGGGAATGTCCCAGAGAGAACAGGTCCTTGGCTGCACCGCCCAGCCAGCCCCACTCACACCTGGGAGCAGTGAGCAGCCATCCTCCAAGTGTCCCTTCACTGGTCCTGCTCCAGTCCCATGGGAGCTGCTGGCTTGGTGCCACCACCTCAGCTTCCCCAGGGTGCTGGGTAGGGGAGGCCTCACCTCAGGTTGTGTTTGCTCACCAGCGAGGTCCTTGCTAGAGAACAGTCACCTGCAGTCCGAGAGCAGAAACTTGACTAGACAGAGAGAAGCTCAGCCTTGCCTGGCTGGGGAGAGCCCATTACCCTCCCAATATGCCAGTTTATAACTTTTGCTGTAGCTGTCAGGGATTCCCACACCATGCCCCGCTCCCAGCTACCCTCCCAGCCATGCCCATCCAGAGCCAACAAACACAGCTCGGAGCTTTGGGATATGAGTGATGGGGGAAGGACAGGTTGTCTATAGGCTGCAGCAGCCAGTTTGGCAGCTAAAACTCCAGGGGCTGATTGGGAGTAGAGTGACCAGATGTCCTGATTTTATAGGGACAGTCCCGATTTTGAGGGCTTTTCCTTATATAGGCACCTATTACCCAACTTTGATCTGGATGCTTATTACTTATGATCACTTAAAGTCTGTCTGTCTGTGGTCAATAAACTTGTTTTATATGTTATCTAAAACAGTGGGTTTTGGTTGAAGTGCCTGGGAACTCTGCTCAGGTTGCAAGAGCTGGTGCACATCCACTTTCCTTTGTAGAAGTGGCGGAATGGGTTATAAGTTTACACTAGTCAGGCTTCTGACCAGGGCAAGACGATACAGCTCTGGGGTCCTAGGCTGGGGAGCTGGGGTGAATTGGCTGGAGTCTCTCTATTGCTGGTTCATGAGTGGCTGGCAAACACATTCATGTAACTCAGCTGGGTGTGTCCCAGCCTGTGGATGGCTTGTCACAGCATCACAGTGTGAGAGGGAGCCCCGGTTGGTGGCCCAGAGGGTTCAGCAGCACCCCAGTTCCAGGTTGCATCCTGTTGAACCCGTCACACACAGTTAATTTCAGAGAGGCCTATTGGTGACTTTGTGCAACAATACTAACCAGCAGAAAAAACCCTTTCTAACGCAGACAACCTCACTCGTAAGTATCGAAAAGAAAATGATGATGCTTTAGTGTTTAAACTGATGGAATGAGTGGACGGAAATGTGGTGTCTAGTCTGATTCTTGATGAGTCTGCTGATGCTTTAGACCATACAATTCTTGGCCTTTTGTTTTCGGTTTTTTATTTCAAAGTGAATAAACCCGCATTGGTTTTGTGCTGACTTGACATTCATCCCCTCTGCTGACAGCCATTTTGTCAATGCAGCAAAAACGGACATGTTTGAGATGTACCAACTAACTTGGAAAAATGCTGCTTCCTACTTGGCTAAGTATGCCTGGGAGATTAAACTCAATCAGAAACCGGAGCTGCTACGTATTACCTATCCTGCTCATCTGATAAACATTGTGCTGTCAGCAGCTACTGCTACAGAGGAAATGAGAGACATGAAATCTTACATCATTGGATTTGGGGTCATTTTCAAGCCCACAAACAGGTTGAAGGCTTTGCTTTATACAGTGCAAGACAAGTGCAAAGCTGACTGCCTATTACCTACTCCTGTTGTGCCACTTCAGTGAATGAGCTTGTTCTTCATAGAATCACAGAGCTGGAAGGGACCTCAGGAGGTCATCTAGTCCAACCCCCTGCTCAAAGCAGGACCAATATTCCCCAGACAGATTTTTGCCCCAGATCCCTAAACAGCCCCCTCAAGGATTGAACTCTCAATCCTGGATTTAGTAGGCCAATGCTCAAACCACTGAGCTATCCCTCTCCCTTCACTGCCTGTCATGTAAATAATGTGTGGTCTGTGCTAATGTGTCTCCTAGATCATCCTGAGTTTGTTGGGTCTAAAGCAGAAACTCTGAAGAGACTGGCAAATAAGCAGAAATGACTGCCAGATTCTACACACCAAGGTAATGTTCATTGCTGAAAACTTGGAATCTCTGTGTGACACTGTAACAGTGCTGCCCGTGGGAGCCAGCTGAGGTCACTCAATTAGGGTGAACTGCAAACAAAATGGGGCAAGCAAACCCCAGAAGCTGGTGGTTATTCCAATACTTAGATTTACCAACGAGCCCAAAACAGCTTCTAAAGTACCTCACTGGTTACTCAGACGTCCAAACAACAGTTCCTTTAAAGTACCCAGCCTCAGGCCTCCATCCAGACACACATGTCAGATATGATGATGATGATTGAAAATCTTATCTCATCATATCAAAGAAAAGGTTCTTCCAATCCCAAAGGATCAGCCACATACCCAGGTCCAATTATAACTTAGATCTTACCCAAAATACACGCTATAGCCAATTCTTATTAACTAAGCTAAAATTTATTACAAAAGAAAAGAGAGAGAGTGTTGGTTAAAAGATCAATATACAGACAGACTTGAATTCAATTCTTGAGGTTCAGATACATAGCAGAGATGAGCTTGTAGTTGACAAAAGTCCTTTTAGAAATAGTCCATAGGTTATAGTCCAATGTCCATATTCAGGGTGGCTCCAGTCAATGACTGGGGGATCTCAATCCTTGTGGCTTAAGGTTTCCCCCTCTTGAAACCCAAAGCAGATCTGAGATGCAGTAGGATCGTGTCCCAAGGTTTTATACATTTCCAACAGCCTTTTGGCCTGAGAAAACAATAGGCTTAACTCTCCTTCTCCCAAACATCCTGGCAATTAGCACAGGGTAATTTATCCATTAAACAGTTCAGATACAGGTTACCACAACCTTCAAAGAGACATATAGACAATAATACTGTTTCACTCAAGTGTCATCATAAATGTTAATACTCCTTCTTTGATTTTTGAATTAAAGCTGTAGCAATAGACAAGACTTGTTTGCTTACATCACAAGCCCTGAGCAAACATCTACCCTTTTACCTCTAACAATGCAGACTTGCATTTCAAAGCTCTATTCATTTACCTATCTTCCTAACCAGTCTCTACAGTTCAGTCATGGGTCAGGTCAGTATGTGAGTCTGGCCCTGTCACCTTTCAATGAGATATTATATTATACTCATAACGTCACAGACACACAGGAAATATTGGAGTTTTCTCTGACTACTGCCAACACATGGGCAGTGGGTGAACCCCTGGCTTGGGGAGGCTAGCCCCAGCCCCGCCCCTTCTGCCCGAGGCCCCACCCTTTCTGCACCCACCGGAGCCCAGTCCCCACTGTGACTGCTGGCCCCTGCCCCAGGCTCCCCCGCCCCCCGGCCCTGGAGCACCAGAGAGCCAGGCAGCGTGGCCCCAGCCTCCTCGGGCCATGCCACCCGGCCCAACCCCTGGCCGGCCGGCCCCCCTGCCCCTGAAGGTGACCCCCGGCCAAGTTGCAGCCACAGCGCCGGGAGGATGGGCAGCGTGGTGTGGCCCTGGGGGTGCACCATGGCCCCGAGCCTGCCTGCCCCAGCCTCTGGCACAAAGGGAACAATAGGCAGGATGGGGCCTGGGGGTGGAGCATGGGCGGGGACACGTCAGGCTGTTTGGGAAGGCAGAGCCTTCCTGTGCCTATGATACCCGCCGCACATGTGCCAACACATTTGCCAATACAGACATTTACCGGATCCTGACAACCAAAATCTCAGCTGAATTGAGCAGAAAAGCTGCAGGAGAAACATACAACGAGAAAACCCAGCTGCTTCTGGAAATCCTTCGACCCCAGAACACAAGAAACCAAAAAAGTGTTCAAAACCTTCACTACAGTGAGAAATGGGAGCCGACCATGGCCGTAATCTGAACCCCGATGTGTTTGGTGCTGAAGATTCTTTTTGGAATGTCATCCAGGTCTTGCACCCCTTCCTCAAGGTGAATTTTGCAGCAGACTACGACCATTATGCCAGAGTGTTTCAATCATTTGTCCCTAAAGATGAAATTTCAAATCTGAAAGGGGAATTTACTACTGATGTGAACATGCCTATGCCAGACAACGTGAAACTGGATGTGCTGCCTTTTTGGAACAGTTGTCAAGACACACTTCCCAAATTAAGCGAAGTGGCACTGTGTCCAGCTTAGAGAACACTGCAGCTCCTTTCGCTTTGGGGAGGAAGTCAGCCAGTGACGGGAGGGTAGATTTTTCTCTCTCAGCTGCTTCCTTAAGTCTGTTAAGATCCACACAGATTTGTATTTTTCCAGTTTTCTTTATATCTGGTACCATTGGGGCACACCATGCAGTTGGCTTGATTATACCAAGCTGCTCTGTTCTCTTTAAATCAGTTTCCACATTATGAAGTAATGGGCAGGAATCCTGCACGGTGTATGTGCCCTGTATGGTGCAGCATTGCCTCTTAAGGTCATTGGCACTGGTTCTTCTTTCAGACGTCCAACATCACCAAATATTCCATCGAGTTCGTCCACCGTTCTCACTAGGCCCATCACGGCTGTGGCTGGGAAGGCTGTTGGTCTGTGGCCTTGGATCACATACACTCTGAACACACAGCTCTTGTCTTTGTAAGTTGTTCGGTGGTGAGCTGGCCCATGCAGCTCAGCCCTGGTCTACACTGGGTGGGGATTGATCTAAGTTACACAACTTCAGCTACGTCAATAACGTAGCTGAAGTCGACGTACTTAGATTGACTTACCGTGGTGTCTTCACTGCAGTGAGTCGACTGCTGCCGCTCCCCTGTCGACTCTGCCTGCGCCTCTCGCGGCGCTGGAGTACAGGAGTAGATGAGAGAGCGCTTGGGGGTCGATTTAGACTAGACACGATAAATAGATCCCCGCTGGATCGATCGCTGCCCACTGATCCAGCAGGTAGTGTAGACATACCCTCAGAATCCTTCCAGGGCTAGTCAGAGCTGCCTCTTCTGAGATGAGATGATGTCAGCTCTGAGTCAATTTTAAAGTCAATAGTCTCACCATGAATAGTCCGTTTCACTCTCCAGGCACGTTCTGTGTCATCACAAGTGATAGATCCCAGAACAATGGCTCGTCTTGATTGGTTGTAATATAAGTCAACTCCCTGACTGCTTTGGTGCAGCAAACAGCCACAAAATGTCCATGTTTCATGCACATATTACACCATGCACCTCTGGCTGGACATGAATTATCTCTTGGGACACGACTTTTTCCACACCTTGGGCACTAGGCTGGAATTTGTCCCTCTTAGCCTAGGAGTTCTCTCTCCTGGCATCAGGGGTTTATGATAACATCCAAGTGTCTGTTTGCAGCTTCTAAGCTAGTTTCAGGTTTTTCAAAGTTCCCCCCCACCATTTGGCCTGTTGTTTGACTAATTCTGACTGCTTCGCTCTCTTTGTAGCTGTGGCTGGGATTAAATCTCTTCAGCTGTAGCTGCTGTGAAAGGCTTTTATCTGTTAACCCAATAACCAGCCTGTCTCTGATATTTTCCTGTTTTGCATTCCTGTCACGAGTCCTCTCACTGCTATGGGCGCCTCCTCCTGGCTGCTCTGGGGATTAGCTCCTTTCAGGTGCTGTATCCTCCCTTGGCGGTCTCTCCACCCATCGTCCTCTGTCACCCTGTGGCTCCACTCACTGCAGAAGCTGCAGCTTCCTCTTCATGACTCGGCCCTGAGGGCAGGTCACTGAGGTCCTCCCCTTCCTGTGTATCAAAGTCTTTCAGGAAAACTGTCCCAGGCAGTCCCCTCTTCTCTGTCTGGTCAGTGCCACCTCCTCAGTAACTGGTTGGGGAACCTGGGCCTGCTCTCTATCTGGGTTCCAGCTCAGGGACCCTCTAATCAGCAGTCAAGGTCTGTCCTACTCCACACCTTGCTGCCTTTCCCCTGAGCCTTTCCTACCTTTTTGGCTCTCCCTCCTCTCTGGGCTTGCCAGCACAAACTCCCTCCTCCCAGGGAGTAACTGTAGGCTACTTCCCTCTCTAGCCCCACACACTTTTCTTCCCACAGTGGGTATCTGCAGACTGCTTCCCTGCCACCCCAGATGCTTTGTTTAATTTTAAATATGACCGCAGAAGTAATTTAACATTTTATGTGCCTCTCCTTAAATCACCCATTATGAGCAGCTTTACATTTTGTAAAAACAAGTTTTTATAAAGCCCAAGTTAATCACTGGTACAAATAGCAAAGACTGGAAAGTCCTCTTAACAGAAGAAGCTGTTTTTTTTAAATAAAGTGTTTGGAAACACTACACAAGAGGATCACAAAATTGCATTTAAAGAATTTTTGTAACAATGGCCATTACAAATGCAATTTATCCTCTATCAATGTTCTTATACACTGAGCAATATTAAATTCCTCTGAAAACTTGAGATAAAAGTACACTGAGATCTGTAATTGTTCTGAACACAGACCTAGCTCTGCTATAACAGCAATTTCTATAACAGCTCCTGGGCTTTCTCCAGGCCCCTCCTGTTCCTGTCTAGCTGAGCCGCATCTAATTAATCCCTGCTCCCTGGCTCCTCCTCCAGGTGCAGCCACCTTAACTACCTAGCCACCTAAACGCTTTCTAGCCTGGTGTGGGATGGACACCCCATCACAATTCGCCAAATCAGTTTTTAGCTAGTGTATGCAGAGCTCTTATAATACAGTCAACGTTTTCCCCTGGTTCTTGAATTCTCTGGTGAAAACATGTTCTTTCATAAGCCACATTTCTCTGGGGTATGAAGTATGCATCAAACATAGCCAGAACCCTTTCATAGTCATCTTTGTGACTGACTGCAGTAAAGTCAAAGGGTTTAAAGATATCCTCTGTCTGCTTCCTTATAACATACATTAAAGAAGATACCTGTATATCCTCAGTTTCTTTGTGGAGTTTGTTTGCAATGCAAAATATTGTTTCCACTGTGTCCACTGGGAAGGTTTGTTAAAGCTGAAGTTCTCTGGAACATTGAAAAGTGGTGTGTCAATCAGATCCTGCAACCTTTGTTGCTCTTTTCCTTCTGTTTCTGGTCTTAGTTTACTCCTGACACCATGTCATGCTCTTCTGTATCAGATATGGGCTGGGTACAGAGCGTGCTTATACACCCAGCTGTGTTCATCACTAGATTCTCCAATGCTCTGCCAGGTATGACTGAGATTCCTTTAAATAAGGTATTTTACACAGCCTCTCCAACATTTCTCAAACTGGGATCTGCAGACCCCTGGGGGTCTGCGAGGGAACTCTAAGGGGTCCGTGGGCCCTGCTGATCAACTCCTCCCCCACCCTCCCAGTGCCTCCTGCACACTGCATAACAGCTGTTCCCCGGCATGCAGGAGGTGCTGGGAGGGAGGGGGAGGAGCGGGGATGGGGTGCGCTCGGGGAGGGGGCAGAAAGAGGTGGGGCAGAGGTGGGAACAGGGCCGGTGCAACCACTAGGCAAACTAGGCGGCCGCCTAGGGCGCCAAGTGGTTGGGGGCACCAAAAAGCGTGCTCAGGGCAGGCAGTGAAGTGGAGGTGAGTTGGGACAGGGGGGCGCGGAGAGGGCTGCCCGCAGCAAGTAACGGGGTGGGGGGCGTGCAGGGGAACTGCTCCCCGCCCCAGCTCACCTCTGCTCCACCTTCTCCCCTGAGCGCGCCGCCCCCACTCTAATTCTCCTCCCCTCCCAGGCTTGCTGCGCCAAACAGCTGATTGGCGCCACAAGCCTGGGAGGCGGGAGAAGTGGAGTGGCGTCGGCGTGCTCAGGGGAGAAGGCGGAGCGGAGGTGAGCTGGAGCGGAGGTGAGCTGGGGCGGGGAACTGCCGCAGGGGGGCTGCCCGGGTGGAGAGGGGGTGGGCAGCTGCTGCGGGGGGGCGCCGCAGGGTGGAGGAGGGGAACTGCCACGGGGGGGGGGCACCGCAGGGCTGGGAGCTGCTGCAGGGGGGGCTCCCCAGGTGGAGGGGGGGCAGGGAACTGCTGCGGGGGGGCTCCCCGGCTCTTCCCCATGGCCTCCGCCCCAACCCCACCTCTTCCCGCCCCTGCTCCGCCCCACCCCCACTACCCTGAAGACTGCAGCCAGGCCTGACCCTGCACTCACCATATGGTAAGTGGAGCGACCCGGCCCCAGCCTGGTCTGCTACCCTGGCTCCCAGCCGCGCCGCCGGCGAGTGCTGGGAGGGGGGCGGTTCTCCCTTCCCTCTCCCCCTAAGCCTGGGAGCCAGGGGAGCAGAGCAGGCTGGGGCCCCAGGCCTCCATGGGGGATGGGGGGCTGGCTACTTCCTGCGGGAAATGGAGTGAACCGGCCCCAGCCTGCTCCACTTTCCTGGCTCTCAGGCTTGGGGGGAAGGGGAACTGCCCCCCCGCACTTGCTGGCAGCACGGCGGGAGCCAGGGGAGCGGAGCAGGCTGCATAGGGCACCAAAATAGCTAGGGACAGCCCTGGCTCCCCGGGCCGGATGTGGGGCGCGAAATATCCTTGCACCAGCCCTGGGTGGAAGAGGTGGGGTGGGGCCTTGGGGGAAGGGGTGGAGTGGGGGAAGGCCCAGGCTGAACGGGGGACTTGAGTGTCTGCAAAAAAATTTAAATCAAAATGGGTGTCCTCGGATTGCTAAAGTTTGAGAACTGCTGTTCTAAACAGAATAATACAGTTTAGATTCCATTCCCTCTCCCCCTTTAAATTCTACATTGCTGTAATGTGCACTATGGGTTACGACAAGTATTCACCTTGCAGACCAAAGTAAACTGTCCAGGAGACGGGGGGTTGGGGAGTTTCATCCACGGTCAATGGCTTGTGCTTTCCTGGGCAATGAGGGAGGAAGGCTGCAAACTATAGAAAAGGTCAGCCGCAATTTAAACCCATGTTAGACCGCAACATGCCTGGGTTTCAGAAATGAAGGCCTGATTCAGCAGAAAAGCTCCCTACCCTTTGGGGGGGGGGGGGTCACGCGAGCCCCAAGAAGCCAGTGTGTCTGACTACAGGCTGTGAACCAGGACAACCAGGTCTAGCCATATCCCTGCCTTCCTGTGTGTCCTCAGCCCAGTCCTGAATGTTCTCTAAGGCCATTGGCCTAAAGCTCTGTGTGCCTCAGTTAGCCCGTGTGAGTGTGTGTGAGTATGTGTGTGTGCACACGCACACCTGTGTGTGTGTATGTACATATGTTTTCCTTCATTTGCAAAGTGCCTAGAGACGATGCTTAATTACCTGACAGTGGGCGGATCCCCCAAGCTCTTTGCGCAGAGCCAGTGGGTGGAACACAGGAGCGGCAGCATTAACACTCTGCACAGCTTTATAACGATGATTAAGGCTAGGTCCCAGAATCCAAGACTTCCAGAGACCACCATAAAAAGAACAGGAGTAGAGACTAGTCTCTAAGGTGCCACAAGTACTCCTGTGCTTTTTGCAGATACAGACTAACACGCTGCTACTCAGAGACCACCATGACATTCTCTGCTTCAGCCCCAGGGGCCCAGGGACTGGAGCTGGCAGTCAGTGGGGCTCCAGGAGGGTTTCAGCAACAGGCGACAGCCTCCTCATGGAGCCCTCCGCAGAGTTCCAGTGATGGGTGACAGCCTCGCAGGGGAGGAGGGGCGCCTTGGGCGAGTGGCTGGGGGAGTCCCATTTTCTCTTTGGGAAATATGGTCACCCATCAGCTCCCTGCCGCTGTGGGTGGAGGGGAGCCCCCCTGCAGCTTCCAGCTGCCGTGGGCAGAAGGGGTACCCCACAGCTCCCCGCAGGGGGAAACCACGGAGCTGCATCAGCAAAAGTCACAGACAGGTCACGGCTTCGATGAATTTTTGTTTTTTGTCCGTGACCTGTCCGTGACTTTTACTAAAAATAACCAGGCAAAATCTTAGCCTTAACGATGATCCAAGGGGCAGCTAGGCTCCTTGTCACATCAGCCCTAGAGGAAACCCAGGACTGCAGCAATGTCTTTGCTGTGCCCAAAACCATTTTCAGTGAGATAAGAGAAGCAGTTCCCCAGGTGAGACAGATCAGATGGATTTATGAGAGAAGAGGAGTGATGTGAAGGTCTCTATCAGCACCAGTCCATGGTCCTAGAACACCATCAAAATAAGCATGTAGGGTTAAATACCCATCTAACTGCAATAGTGTCCCCTAATTTAACACCTTAAGAGTATCTCTAATGCCTCAAGTCACTGGACAAGAAATGTCTCACCTGATAATATTCTGTTAGCAACTTCTCTCGTCATTCAGCACCGATGGGTTACTGACCCCAGGCTCTGGAGCTCAGAGTCCAAAGTTCTTGCTAGAAGCTCCAAGAATAAGCCCACCCTTCAGCTCATGCCTCAGAAGAGTTATTCCAAAGCTGTAGGAACACTCCAGCAGCCCATTAGTAGCATTAAGACGACATCTGGATTAGTTACCCTTAAGACAATTATATGTCTAAGTCTCCTGGTCATTTCCCAGGATGGATGGAATGAGGAGAAAAGACACCTAAAAAAATGATCAGTTAAGAAAAGTCTCATTGCGTTACATAGCTTCTGGCCTCGTTCCTCACTCCTGGGAAGTAGTGAGCAGTGAATCCCAGAGATAGGGGGTGGGGGGAGGGAAGGATAAACAGAGTTTTAGTTATTATAATAGAACATCAGGCAGGAATGGAAATTCCCCCATAGAAAGCAGGGAATAATGTGGGACTGAAGGATATCTCTGCAGAAGAATGGAAACTTCTTTTGCAAATCATTTTCAGAAACACACATTTCCCCTAGTGCCCCATGAGCCATCGGTGAATAGCTGCCCAGATGCCTAGCATGCCAACAGGTGCAACCTCTTACCTGCAGCAACTTTGGGGCCCTCAGATCTTGGCATTTTGTTTGGCACGAGATGAACAGGGTATGAATGGGGCATGTTTCTCCCTACACTGGAGATATACCTTTAGCGCACTAGGAATGCCTGTTTGTGCCACAACCTTCCAAAGGATTGTGCTAAGGGTTAGAACAAAATGATGGGGAAAGACTTTCCAGGACTTGTGGACAAAGGAACGTATGCTGAGCTTTGCCTCACAACAACAGCGGGGTTCTCACAGAGCTCATTCCAAGCTCTGCTCTTTAGCGGTAAGGGCGACTAGCCAGGCCAGCCACTGGCTCTTCTAATCTGGCATTAAGAGTCATCTTGGCACCTGATGCTACTCACATGGAGAGCGCGATGTGCCTGCCTACGGAACACCACGATGGCTCCACTCAGCACCGCATATATTTGTATTTTGTAGCCAGAGGGCCATGCCCAGCCTAAGAGGCAGTCCTTGTCCAGGGACCTTTCTGTTCCCCCTTGCACCAGAACCATCAGTTTGACCAGACCAAGGGATGAAACATTCTGGTTGAGTTCGGTCTGGATACCAAAAGGTATCAGAGGCTAGCGGAGAATCCTGGCTGAGCTACATCTCTCTTCTGATATCCAGGCTGTTCATTGCAGGTGGTCCTGGTCCGGATGAAGGAGTCCCTGCTTCTATAGGCATGGTCTTTTCTGCAGGTGCAATGTAGGGTCCTTGGCTGTCCAGAGTCCAATGTGCCTTATGGGCCAGTGGAGGACTAGGGACAACTTCAACTCACCCCCCAGCCCCACTGGTATCATTTCTGTGAATTGTCCTGAAAGGCAGCAGATTCTTCACTGCCCAGGACATTATTTCCAGTGCCAGGGAGAAGCTTTGACCTCTGGCTACTCCCTGGGGTTGGAAGGGATATGAACATGCAGGCATAATTCATAAGCTAATCTCTAATGAAAGGGCACTCCCCCTGGGAGCCTGCTACATGGTGTCTTGTGCCCTCTACTGAAGGTCACAGACAGGCTACTAAGTAGATGGGCAACAAGCTCCTTGCAAACCGCCAGCAGCCTGTCCTGAAAGATCCCTGAGGGTTTGTTCTTTGGTGGTGTATGGGGGGCACTTCCCCTGGCTGTTTCCAGGGGGAGATAGGATGCTAGACTGTGGAAGTAGCTTGTTAGACAGCTCCAGGTGCCTGAAAGCTGGCCTGCCTGCTCCTGCAGGCTGGGCTGAGCTTACACCTACACTAGTATTGGAGGAGTGACCTAGTGCCCCTGGGTGCTCCACTCAGTGAACCAGGGTCATTGGGAACACATGCACCTGGGCACAGACTACCTGACGTGCTCCCAGCCTGTGCAGAGACTCTCCTCCCCGCTTTCAGCCTCTAAGCCAGCAGAGTGAGGGTTCGAGGGCTGAAGGCCGGCCAAGCAGAGCTCTCATCACCAGGCAGCTTCAGGCAGGCTTCAGAGAAGGATCAGATTTCCCTGCCGGCCCAGACACACTGCAGGGCGGGGCAGAGGCGGTGAGCTCGATACAGGGCCTCTGCAAATACTCCTGGGGAGGCAAAGAAAAGGCGTTTAACCCAATTTGCACCTGACTTGCCCATTTATGATACTGCTCTGGACTGTCCGTTCCATTCTAGGTGCACGGCTGTGGGAGATTTTTGCCTTAGCGGTATCCGTAAGGTAGTGCCCCCTTGAGTGCCGCATTCAGGCAGCGGTTTATCAGGTGCCACCAGCCCTGTGCCCGCTCAGTTCCTGCTTGCCGGCAACTCTGACAGAGGGGAAGGAGGGCGGGTCATGGAACGGACATGAGCAACACCTCTCAAAGAACAACAGTTTCAAAAGGTGGGTAACTGTTTTTTCTTCTTTGAGCACTCGCTCATGTCAATTCCATTCTAGGTGACTCACAAGCAGTTTCCTTGGAGGTGGTTCACTGTCGTGCAGCTTCTAGTACACCTCAATCAAAGCCAGCGTCATCTCACGCCTGCTGAGTCAGTGCCGAGTAGGCTCTACTTTCACAGCAGCAGTTCTGCAGAGAAGGACCTGGGGTTACAGTGGACGAGAAGCTGGATAGGAGTCGACAATGTGCCCTGGGTGCCAAGAAGGCTAACAGCATTTTGGGCTGTATAAGTAGGGGCATTGCCAGCAGATCGAGGGACGTGATCATTCCCCTCTATTCAACATTGGTGAGGCCTCATCTGGAGTACTGTGTCCAGTTTTGGGCCCCACACTACAAGAAGGATGTGGAAAAATTGGAAAGAGTCCAGCGGAGGGCAACAAAAATGATTAGGGGGCTGGAGCACATGACTTATGAGGAGAGGCTGAGGGAACTGGGATTATTTAGTCTGCAGAAGAGAAGAGTGAGGGGGGATTTGATAGTGGCCTTCAACTACCTGAAAGGGGGTTCCAAAGAGGATAGATCTAGACTGTTCTCAGTGGTAGCAGATGACAGAACAAGGAGTAATGGTCTCAAGTTGCAATGGGGGGGGAGGAGAGGGAGGTTTAGGTTGGATATTAGGAAAAACTTTTTCACTAGGAGGGTGGTGAAGCACTGGAATGGGTTACCTAGGGAGGTGGTGGAATCTCCTTCCTTAGAGGTTTTTAAGGCCCGGCTTGACAAAGCCCTGGCTGGGATGATTTAGTTGGGAATTGGTCCTGCTTTGAGCAGTGGGTTGGTCTAGATGACCTCCTGAGGTCCCTTCGAACCCTGATATTCTATGATTCTATAGTGCGACACGAACGTATGGATGAACAACCAGGTGGCGGCTCGACAGGTCTCTTGGATCGGCACCTGCGACAGGAAGGCCGCCATAGACGCCTGCACCCTAGTCAAATAAGCCATCAGAGTCGCTGGTGGGAGCACTTTCGCCAGCTCGTAGCACTGGCGGATGCAGGTCGTGATCCAAGATGAAATTCTGGGTTGGCACCAGGCAACCTTTCATCCTGTCCACGACAGAAACGAACAACTGCGTTGACTTACGGAACGGCCGCGTTCTATCAATGGAGAAGGCCAGCGCCCGCCTGACATCCAGCGTATACAACGTGCGCTCCTCATCTGATGTGCAAGGCTTCGGACAGAGAACCGGTAAGTAGATGTCCTGGCCCCTGTGGAACTGGGACACAACCTTGGGAAGAAAAGCCGGATGCGGGTGCAGCTGGACCTTGTCCTTGTACAAGAGTGTATAGAGCAGCTCCAACATGAGTGCCCTGATTTCGGACACCCACCATGCCGACTTTATAGCGACCAAGAAGGACATCTTCTAGGAAAGGAACAGGAGGGAGCAGGAAGTTAGGGGTTCAAAAGGAAGGCCCATGAGCTTCGACAGCACCAGATTCAGGTCCCACGGGGGTTACAGGTGCTTTAGACCAGTGGTTTTCAAACTGCGGGTTGTGACCAGTACTGGGTCATGGAATAGAAGGCACTGGGTCTCGGTGGCTCTGGTCAGCACCGCCGACCGGGCTGTTAAAAGTCCCGTCAGCAGTGCTGCCCGGCTAAGGCAGGCTAGTCCCTACCTGTGCTGAGACCGCGCTATGCCCCGGAAGCGGCCAGCAGCAGGTCCGGCTCCTAGATGGGGAGGCCACGGGGCTCCGCGCACTGCTCCCAGCCCAAGCACCGGCTCCGCACTCCCATTGGCCGGGAACTGGCCAATGGGAGTTGGGGGGGCAGTGCATGTGGGCGAGAGCTGCGCGGAGCTGCACCTGCTGCTGGCCGCTTCTGGGGCACAGCATGGTCTGCAGTGCCAGGATAGGCAGGAAGCCACTGACTGGGAGCCACCCCAGCTAAGCCTGCACCCCAACCCTGCACCCCAATCCCCTGCACCAGCTTTGAGCCCCCAAACTTGGAGCCCCTTCCTGCACCCCAAACCCCTCATCCCCGCCCCACCCTACCCTATAGCCTGTACCTGCAGCACAGAGCCCTGACCCCCTCCCACACCCCAACCCCCTGCTCCCACACCACAAACAGGGCCGGCTTTAGGCCAATTCCCCTGAATCGGGCCCCGGGCCTAAGAGGGCCCCGCGCCCAGTGGTGAGCTGGATCCAGTTCCCAAGCTCTGGCAGCTGTTCGCCCCGCCCCCGGCCCCAGCTCCCCTCCCCCTCCTCCCCAGAACGCTCCACCCCCCTTCTCCTCCCCCACCCCTCCCCTCCTTCCCACGAATCAGATGTTTGCGCGGGAAGCCTGGAAACAAGCAACGGCAGGTAAGCTGGGGCGGGGGGGAGAGGCGCAAGGAGGGCTCCAGGGAGGCGCAGCGTGGCCCAGTCCGGCTCCGGTCGAGTGGCTCCGGCCCGGCCCCGGCCCAGATCCGGCCGAGTGGTTCCCTCCAGCCCTGGTCCCGGCCGAGTGGCTCCGGCCCCGCGGCACAGCTCCAGCCCGGCCCCGACTCTGGCTGGGCAGTGTGGCTCTGGCTCTGGGTGGCACAGCCCCGACCCTGGCCGGCACGGCCCCAGCGGGGGTAAGCGGCATGGTAAGAGACTGGGGACAGGGAGCGGGGGGGGGGGGT